>NC_133663.1:118485931-118564038 GCF_037893015.1 Macrotis lagotis | reverse complement strand
ACTAAAGAATTGGAAATTTAAGGAATCTTCATCAGTTTGGGAATGACTGAACAATGCTGTGGCATTGTTGTGATGTAATAATATTGCATTATAAGAACTGAGGAAATTGGTTTCACCTAAATCATGGGTAGACCTATGTGAATTGATGCAGAGGGGAGAAAGAAGAAGCTGGAGATCATTGGGCACAGTAACAGCACTGTTTCAACTATGCAACTATGTTGACTCTACAATGATTCAAGATAATTCTAATGGACTCATGATAAAAATGTGATATCCACATCCAGAAAGAGAACTGATGAATTCTCAGTGAAAACTGAAATATAATTCCTCATGTTACTTTGTCACTTTTTTTCAATATGACTAATATGAAAATATATTTTGTATGGCTTTACATGAATAAAAAGAACTTGTTTAAGGTCACAGAGATAGTATGTAAGGCCAAACGTGAGTACAGGTTTTCCAACTGAATACCCAGAATTCTATCATTGTGTCACCAGCTATCTCATTTCAACAAGCATTAATTAAACAGCTATTATATGTAACAGATGCTGAATTGACCAAGAGAGCAAAGAGGAAGAAATAGACTTACTGTTCTGGTAGAAATTCAGGATAAATGCTCAGGTCTGGGAAGTTCTTATCTTTTACTTATCACAGTGAATAAATCTTATCAAAATAGATAATTTATTAAAATAAACCTTATTAAAATCCTTTCTTCTAGTTTGAGAATTATATGGTAACATTTAACATCTATTCTTTTGTCTGGAAGTAGTCTTTAATTCTCCTATTGTTATTTATTGTAAGTATATATTTTTTGAGGGAAGAAATTGTCTTAGACTTTTGTGTTTTAACATTAATGCCTAGCAGAGTGCTTTATATATATATAAGACCTGCTTAATGAATAATATATATATATATATATATGTATGTATGTATAAGCTAAAAATCTCATTTGATCCACAAAATAAGTTTTTGAGATAGGTAGATTTTATCCCTATTTTATAAATAAAGAAACTGAGTCTTACAGAAACCATGTGACTTTCCCTGTGACTCATAGGTAGTAAAACTCTCTGAAGTAGAATTTGGATTCTGATTCTCCTAACACCAAGATCAGCACCCCTTAACGTATTAGTATTGTGTCCTCCTCATAGAGGGAAAACTTAATAGAAATCTAAGTCTTGTTTCATCTTGGATTTTTTAAGTTAAATGTAGGTGTGTCAGTTTTTAATTATCATTCAATATAAAGAATTCAAATATGAAATAAATAAACTTAACTATGCCAATTTTCATTGACCTTATAAATATCCATATATTATTGGGGGTACCTAGGGCATCTTTTTAAATTATATTTCATGGCTTATCGATGTTTTACTTTTCCAAATACATTTTATGATTATTTTTAGCATTCATCCATATATCTCTACATATTTCTAAGTTTCAAAATTTTCTTTCATTTTCCCTTACCATCCCCCTCCCTGCAGCAGCAAAGTTAGGATAATATTGTCTTTATACATTTCTGTTAAGCATATTTACAGGTGGGCCATTTTTGATAAAAGGAATTAGGGGTTAAGGGAAAGAAATATATTAGAGATTTTTTTTTAAAAAAAAGTAAATTCAGTGTTCCTTAGATTCTAAAGGATTTTTTCTTTTTGTTTTGTTTTTCTTCCCCTGGATGGGGATAGCATTGTCCCTAGCTCTCTGAACTGCTGAGAGCAAATGCATCCATCAGGGTTGATCATCTCACAGTGTTGGTGATGATGTGAACATTGTGCTCTTGGTTCTGCTGACTTTGCTTAACTTCAGATCCTATAATTCCTCCCATACTTTTCTAGAGTTTGGCTATTTATGGTTTTTTTATAAATCAATAATATTCCGTAATATTCATTCATTATAACTTCTTTAATGATTCTAATTAATGGGTATCCCCTCCATTTCCAAGTCTTTGCCATTATAAAAAGAACTGCTATAAATATATGAGAACCGAGGGACTTTTCCCATTTCTTATGATTTTCTTTTGGTACAGACCTAAAATTGGAATTGCTGGGTCAATAGGGATGAACGGTTATATTGCTATTTGGGCATAGTCCTATATTGCTCTCCAGAATGGCTGGAGTAAATCACAATTTCAGCAATGAATTAATGTACCAATCCTCCTGCAACCTCTCAACACTGATGAATTATTTTCCTTTATTCTCATCTTAGTCAATCTGATAGGTATGAGGTGATACCTCAGAGTTGTTTTAATTTATATTTCTGTTATCAATAATGATTTGGAACATTTTTCATATGATTTATATAACTTTAATTTCTTCCTTTGAAATCCATTTATCAATTGTGGAATTCTTTGCATTATAAATTTGATGCATTTCTCTATATATTTTAGAAATGAGACCTTTATCAGAACTCCTGGTTATGAAGATTGTTTTCCAACTTCCTGCTTTCGTTCTAATTTTGGTAGCATTGATTTTATTAGTGCAAAAACAAACTTTTTTTTAGGTTTTTTGCAAGGCAATTGGGGTTAAGTGGCTTACCCAAGGCCACACAGCTAAATAATTATTAAGTGTCTGAGGCCAGATTTGAACTCAGGTACTCCTGATTCCAGGGCCGGGGCTCTATCCACTACACCACCTAGCCACCCCATGTGTAAAAACTTTTTAAATTGAATTTAGTCAAAATTATTCATACTGCACTTTATAATATACTCTATTTCTTCCTTGGTCATAAATTTGTCCCCGTTTCATAGATAAGATACATAGAGTATTTCTTGGTCTATTAGTTTATTAATGGTGTCAGCATTTTCCTATAAATCCTCTACCCATTTTAATCTTATTTTGACATAAGGTGTCAGATATGGGTCTATGCCTAGTTTTTGCTATACAATTTTGCAGTTTTCCCAACAATTTTTGTGCGTTCTTATCCCAGAAACTAATTTCTTTGGGTTTGTCAAACAGTAGATTGATGTAGTCATTTACTTCTGTTTCTTTTGAACTTATCTTAATTCTCTTTTCATTATTCTATTTACTAAACAGTGCCAGTTAGTTTTAATGACTGTTGATTTATAGTATAGTTTCAGATTTTGTAGAACTAGGCCACCATCTTTTACATTATTTTAATCAGCTCCCTTGCTATTCTTTACCTTTTGTTGCTCCAGATGAATATTGTAACTATTTCTTCCTAGGTCAGTAAAATAATTATTTGGTAGTTTGATTGGTAAGGCAGTGAATAAGTAATCTATGGGTAGAATATTTGCAATAGAATTGTTATTTTTATTTTAATAGCTCAACCTAATAATGAGTAATTGACATCTTTATAATTTTATGGATATGACTTTATTTGGGTGAGAAGTGCTTTATTATTGTGTTCATACAGTTTCTGGGTTTTTCTTAGGAGGCAGATTCCCAAGTATTTAATGTCTATGGTTAATTTAAATGGAATTTCTTTTTATATCTTTTGGGCTTTGTTGTTCATATATAGAAATACTGATGATTTGTGTGGGTATATTTTATATCTTTCTACTTTGCTAATTGTTTCAAGATGTTTTTGGATAATTTATTCATGTTCTCTAAGGTTACCATCATATCATCTTCAAAGAGTGAAAACTTTACTTCCTCATTGTACTCTTTCCCCCAAGCCTATTTTCTCTCACACTTTACCTCCCTCCCACCCAGGATATTTAACCCCTTATTAAGTAAAGTAAGAGTTAAGTCAACCTCTCATTCAACTACTTATAAGAATCTTAAAGGGATCTAAGTACAGGGAGGCTCCGAAGGTCTCAAATTAGAACTTTACAAATGATTGTAATAATGGGAGATACTGACTTAGGATCATCCAGCTTTTGATGCCCTCATCAGAGAAAATGATAAGCTTTGACAGCACAATAGAAATGAAATGGGTCAAAGGATACTGAGACTCTTAAATTGAGAGTTAACACCCCTCTTTTCATCAGTACCTTTTATCTCAAACATAGTTATGTCAGCTTGGACCTTGTCAATGGACAGACAAGACCCAACTATACCCATATCCTGTAAAACCAATTTCTTCAATTATATTCAATGCTTTTATTATCCTAAGAGACATAAATTTTTCAAAAGTGAGAAGTATTATATCTACCCATTTAGGGTTGTATATAATTTGATGGTCTTGACTAACATTTATTTTCTTTTGTTTTTTTTTTTTTTGTTTTCCCTGCCAGTATATGCTGAATTTTGCAAGGTAGTAAATACTTAATTTTAATCCTAGGTCCTTTACCCTCTTCTATAGGATATTCCAGGGCCTCCCTTATATTGTTTTCTTATTCTAGTATATTTGGACAGATTTCCCTGATAATTTCCTGTATGATGTTTTCCAGGATTTTTTTATTTGTTTTGTTTTGTTACTGATCTAGGCTTTCTAGCAGTCTGGTGATTCATAGATTATCTCTCAAGGATCTATTTGCCAGGTTCTTTGTTTTTGGTACTTTATGTTCCCTTCAATTTTTTTTTTATTTTGTTTGATGGACTCTTACAGTCTCATAGATTCATTGGTTTCTGTTTGTTTAATTCTAATTTTTAGTATTTTATTTTCTTCAATTACCTTTTGTGTTTCCTTTTAAAAGGTGCTGGTTTCTTTGGTCAATTTTTCATAATTTGCAGGTGTGACTCTCATTTCTTTATTCCGTTTTTTTTATTCTTCCTCACTTCTTCAATTTTAAAACATTTTAAATTTTAAAAAATTTAAATTTAAAATTGTAAACTCTTCTATAAGCTTTTGAATTTGAGTACAATTCATAACCAGGGGTATAAATCCAAGTTTTGTTTTTTTTTTTGTTCTTGGGGCTGGGATCTGATCACTGGTTTGTCCTTGGTCAAAATGTTGTCTATTTAGTGCAAGCCTTGACATTGCAGAGGTTTATTTCCTTTGTTTCCAGGTTCTGAAATAGTAGTGGTTTGCTCCCAACCCTTTTTTTGCTCTGGTATTCCCAGAGTTTAGATTTTGAGGTGGGATCCTCCCTGCTGGCTTACTATCTAACTGACTGGACCTCTGCTGTTGTCAAGGTGTCAGAACCTGGACTGCACTGTGGCTAAAAGTCTCCCACTGGCTTTCCTGCTCTGCTGCCTCCTGGGCTTTACTTCCCCTTTTCCTTTTAGGAGACAGACCTTCACTGAAGATCCTCCATGTTGTCTACCAATGAAAACTTCTTGAGATCTTCTCTTTTTCTTGGTGAGATCTGTATATTGAATGTCAGTCAGTTCAGAAATTTCATTTATCTTTAGTATGGAAAATCTCTAGGATTATGTTAGCTTCATTCATCATCTGGACTCTGATAACTAGAACTTCACTACATAAAATTCAGCCACTAATTGTACTGAAGCTGATGTGAAGGGGGAAAAACAAAGCTCACACAGTGTTACATCCCATGTAAAGTGCTTCAAATTTCCTGAAATGAGCTCAGGAGCTTTAGTATTAGTTCAATGCTGAGCTATTTTCACAGTGGGCTAAACAGGGCTCTAAATTTTTGTCTGAATTTTTATTCAGAAATATGAAGCATTTCTTAAGATTAAGGACTGCAATGACTAATACTATTTACTTGGAAAGGAAGAAGAGATATAAAGGATATATAAAATATTATTTATATTTTAATGAAATCTTTAAGTCACTTCTTCAGATACTGACAAATAAAGATCGTGTGTCTATACAATAGATTAGAAAATAATCATGTAATTCACAAAAGTCACAAAATGAATCATTTGAAGAATACAAATCAAGATTTCTATTTCTCTTAATTTCATTTCAAAATTACAAATGTCAGTCACATTTTATTGATTAAAGGCTAAAATAATCTGTATTGTGTTTAATAGGAAGATGTACATCAGGCAATATAGATAATAGCTAAATAAGTGATTCATTTTAGAATTTGCATTTGCTATAGACCACTATGTTGATAAAGCTTTAGTTTTCAATTATATTTACTTGAAAAAATATTATATATAGGTTTTATTTCATTTTCATTGCCATAATGAGTTGACATGAAGATGAATTTAGCGTTGGAAGAGATATCCTAAATACTTTATCCACTTTACCTCTTTTTATTGATGATAAAGCAAAGGTTTTGTTCAGTCCCTCAGATGTGGCAGGGATTCGATTTGAAACCAAACCTTTTATTTCAAAATCTAGATTTTCCCCCCTGCTGTCTCTATTGTCTAAGTTATTGCATATATCTTTATTATGAATTTGTTAACTAATTACCAAGTAAATTGTCAGCAATAGAATATGGTGCCAAATAGACAAACTTCTCAGATTATCAGGCAAAATTTCCAGCCAAATAAATAGTTTTTTTATTTTCCAATTATTTTTATTCTTATTGTTGTTCCAGACATGTGATCTGCTTTTGTAGATACTAGTATGAATATCATCATCACAGATGCAGAACAGCCAATTTTCTGAAACTTTTAGCTTTAACACATTGCCTGGTCACCAAAAGATTAAGTAACTCCTGCATAGTAGCATAGTTAATTGTGTGTCAGAGACAGGACTGGGAGTCAAATTACTCCTAACTCGAAGTTTTTTTCTCTATGCCTTTTATCATGTTCTAACTCTTTATTTGAATATTTACCTTAAAAAATAATGGCAAGAGAGGAGTCCTTTCATATTCTCATAAATTCAGTATAAGTGCAATTTTATTGAATAAAATGGAACAAAATGACTAAATATTCAGAAATATCTAAGTACCAAATAATTTAATTTTCCTTTAAATGTATGTTTTAAATCACAATTTAAAAAAAAAAACGTTGAAATTGTTCAATTGAAGTAACTAACAAAATAGATCAACATAATTTGTTGTTTTACAATAAGGGGAGGTATGAGCCTAGAAAAGAACTACAAAGAATGTATATCACATAAAAATAAAAGACTACATAAAAATTCAAAAATCTTATTTTAACTGAACAAAATGCTTGATTACATGATGAAACTAAGTGACACAGGTCATATGAACCTCTCCCTATCTTGGTTTTCTTATCTGTAGAATGGAAATAATAATAGCATTTACTCACAAACTCATTATGAAGATCAAATGAAGTAATTTATTTAAAAGTTCATGTAAATTATATTATTAAATGCATTCTCTCCCTGAAAGAGTTATAAAGACCTTTTGACAAAAGCTATAAAAACTATGCAAGGAATTCTGTGAGATGCATTTATTGATAAGGCAAAGTTCTTGTTAAAGGAATGTCAGTGTACCTCAGAACTAATACATTCTATATTTGAGTTATGAGTAGGTATAAATGAATTACTTAGGGTAAGAGTGAACTAATTCATTTTGAAAAAAGAATAAGATGAATAAATTTCTATTAAATTAACAGAGATTCTTTATTAGAAGATACATTAAATCTTAAAGTACAGGTCCAATGGGGGCATCTTTCAAAGCTGCCATGGACAGGTAACTTACTTCTGTGAACAAATTCTAGTCTATTAACCCCCACGAATTTAGTCTTTGAATATGTCTACAAAAAATTCTCTCTCATTTCCCTATAATCTAAAGCAGGTATATCTAGCTTGAGAGTCTTATCAATACTTATATTTTACTAAATCACCCAGTTTCCCCTTTTAATTTATCCTGCCAATTTGCTTAATTGAAATACAGAATATTGTATGTGTAAGGTATCACTGAGTCATTTGATATCAACTAGTCTGAACAAGAATTCCCTCTTCAACATCTTCCTCCCAATCAATTGAGCAAAACTTCAAGTACCATTTATTAAGTATTTGCTATATGCAAGGATAGGGGCATGACAGTTTATTTCTCTGGGGAACAGATCTGTTTAGAGTTCTAAGCAAAAAAAATAATAGTCTAATTCTTGAGACAATCATTGCTCACTTTTGAAATTAACAAGCCCTAGTATTACTTGGAAGATGTGAATATCAGAACTATTTTATAATTATGGAACAAATAATAATTTATCTGATTATAAATCGAAGATGAGAATGTGGTTACTGACCAACCATAAGTTAAGGCAAGCTTTCTTATAGAGAGGACACCTAATCCAAATCCAGAAAAATTAGAGAATTAGAAAGACAAAAAGATAGACAGGGAGAAAGGGTTGGGGGCAAGAGAGAGAAATAGAGACAGAAACAGAAAGACACAGGAAGAAAGGAAGACAGAGACAGAGACAGACAGACAGACTGACTTTAAAAACCACATAAGTTAAGCTTGACTGTGAAAGTTATGGATACTACAGTTGCTGTTAAAAAGTAAATCCAGGTCAGCAGAGGAACAATAGGAAAGTAGAGAATCAAAGAAGTCACTCAGAATTACAGGTTATCCAGAGATATATTATTCAAGCATACTATGTTTAAATCACCTTGATTTATCAGAGGGATTATTTGTTCAATATGGAAAGTTCCTAAGAAATAATAATGACACAAATATTTAAAATTCCAGATTTGTGAGGTATCCCAAGATATTGATTTTCCTTACTCATGTGCCACTTTGAAAGGTTTCTCTAAGTGTATTTCAGTTCTTACCAAAATCTATGAGCTCAGTGGTGGAAGAATGTATCACTGTGGATTGTGTATTGACTATGATGCAATTATTATGAGTTAATTTAATTTTATTTATTAATACTTATTATATTTTTATTTCTTCTTTTACTTATTCTTAGATAAATGTTTGTTTATGATATAAAAATATCACTATGGGGCAGTTAGGTGATAGAGCACTAGCTTTGGACTCAGGAGGACTGGAGTTCAAATTTGACCTTGGACCCTTAATAATTACCTAGCTGTATGGCCTTGGGCAAGTCACTTAACCCCATTGCCTTGCAAAAAAAAATAAAAACAGTATCTTAATTTAAAAAAGTATCACTATAACTAGTGGCTGCTTTTGCATAAATGGAAGAATTAATGAAGTTAGTACATATCCTTTTAGTTGGATTATTCCTTATGACCTAAAGGATTTTAAATGGAAACTCAGGGTGATGATCCTTCTTTGGGAAACATATTTCTATGGAAACAGACTTAACTTGGCAAACATAGAGTTAGTAAATGTTCATATACCCTATGTCGGATGTGAGACTCTATTATAGTATGATGCAAGATGCTGTAATATGTGTTATGGAAACAAAGTAAAAACTATTTATTGTTTTTTAATAGCCCCTGTCCCCAAGGAATTTATATTTTATTTGGAGAGATAACAATCACACAAAAGAAAAAATCAGTCCTGCTATATTTTATGTTCTGGAAAAAGTGATTAAAATATTAGGGAACATTTTGAGCATAACTTGAACTTTAAGTTTGCATTATGCCTGATTTCTTCCAGGAGAAATAATGAAAATGCAGAAAACTAAATCGTTTCATGATAACTCAAAAATTGCAAACCTTCCAAGCAAATGTCAGGTCTTTGTCAAGGTAAAGTGTCATATTTATTATATTTCTTCCGGGGCAGAGATTAATCTGTCCTCACCACTGCCATTCTCTTCTACCAAGGTCTGCACTCCAGAAACAACCCATATTTCTTATTCAGTTAGTTTGCACAAAACTGCTATCATTTGTATCTGATTCCTATCTTTTATACATATTTATATGATATGTATGAATATGTAGACAAAGATAATTATAGACATATACATATACTGTTGTTAAAGTTTTTGAGCATTGTGCTTCTAACATTGTTTTCCAAAATAACTCTGGAATTCGTACTTCACTATTTTTGCATAACCTGATACTTTCAGGGAATATCTAGCTGTCTTTAAAGATTATTTGAGGATAAAGAGAACACCAAAGTATTCAGAAAGTTAAAGTAAGGAAATAGTACTAAAGAGATAACATTTGAGTCAAACTTCATTCGAAGCTCCTCATTACTCTCAGGATCAAATATAAAATCTGAACATTAGAAATCCTTCACTTAGACCTTTATAAAATTTCCAGTTTTCTAAATTTTAATCCTATTTTTATTCCATATTATTCAGAGATTTCCGATTTTCTCCTACATAACTTTGCATCCACACATTCTTCATCTTCACATTGGCTATCACTATGCCCAGAAGCTTTTTCCTCCTTACCTTTTTCCTTCTGGTTTTCCAGATCTCTTTCCAGACTCAGTTCAAATATCTATTTTTACAAAACAAAGCAAAAACAAACCCTCCAGAATATGGTGACCAAATAATACATTCACTTTTAAAAAATTTCTCTTACGTATTTCTTTTCTTTACCATGGTTTTCTTTCCTTTCCCTTAATCCTAATTCCTCGTACCAAAAATGACACATATGTAAATATGTTTAACAGAAGAATACAATATTCACCTGTTTGCTACAGGAGAAGGGAGTGGTGAACAGTGCTGGAAGGGAATTATGGAACTTAAAAATATGTGTATATGCATATCAATGAATATTGAAAAACTTTCATAACATGTATCTGGAAAAATAAAATATCAATTAAAAAATCTACTTTAGGTAAAAGCCTTACCTGGTTCCCTCTACTCCCACTGCCTTTCCTCTGTGAATCCAATTTCTATTATTTATATATATAATATAGTATTTATACTATTAAAATTTTAAATATAAATAGATCTTTCCCTATTGTCTACCTAATGTGAATTCCTTAATCAAGGCTTCTTTTCATTTTAAACTTTTTTCTTTTCATCCAATATTGCCAAATATATTAAATGTTTCATAAAAGCTTGTTGACTGACTGATGACTGAAAAGTTATGAGAAGAATAGCATTTACTATGTAGCAAAAAAGATTATTTATTCCTTAAATATTTTAAATGATTTACTTACAAATACATCTGGATAAGGAATTATTTTCCCTTCCTTTGAATTTCATTTATTTCTTACTCATTTGATCTGAAGAACTTTAATTTTTTTACTTATTTTATTTCATAATTTTTTATATTTATTCATCCATTGTATTTAATTTTTTAGTTTTGTTGGCATGTAACTGAGTATCATAGTTATTGACAATTTTTTCTTCCATGTCTTTATTGTGCCCTGCATTTACAACAAAGGCCATTTTATTGCATATTATTTTGAAATTTCAACATTTCATCATATTTTGGAGGACATTAATCTTTATTTTATTTGAATGAAATGTATCAATGACTTTGATTAATATAAACTTCATATGTTTTCTTGTTTTTGACTCTTAACTTATTGGTTTTCTTTCTTTCTCCTTAATATGGTCTTCACTATTTTATTTAGAATTTCTTCAGGACCTGTCCCTCCTCAAAATTGCTGTCTATTTTCTCATGTCATGACAGAAAACTTTCAACTCTAAAACTGTAAAACTTAAAAGTATAGGGTTAAAATAAAAATATAGAAATTATATTTCAGCATGAAGTTTTATTTTCTGGGACTTACCATTAACCTATAAGTGGAGTTATTAAGGTAATGACCACACCAAATGGAAAGAGAGGGGAATATTTATCTAGAATAAAGTATAGGCATGTCGAAAGAGCAATAATCTTATGCAAAAACAAATACTCATAGGTTACTCCTACAGGACCTGTCCATCATGACAAAATTCCCATGAGAATGACTGTAGTTGGTTATGAAGAATGCAAATGCAGATAGCTAGTCATCTATCAACATATGAGATCATTAACAATTTATTAATGACAAGCAATTATTATTATCTAGGGGAAATTATGATATTTGAGATGCAAATCTTAATAAGTTACCAGAAAATGAAGATGAATGTTATTTTCTAATTGAAACAATATGCCCATTCTTTCCACCACACCCTAGAAATGAATCTGCTACTCAATGGGTTGTTTATCTTCTTGCTTTTCATTTATCATGTATTATTTTTATTAATTTATAGTACAATTGGACGCTTTTGAAAACAGAAAAAATGAGAAAATACTGATTGTGTCATTAAAAATGTGTATATTCTGTGGTTTATTCCATCTAAGTAACATCACTAGAAAATTTATTCATTATATAATTGACTAAATGACCAATTTGCTAGAAATCAAAAACTGTAGCAACTAGTTTTATCCTACTCTGTTTCCTATTGCAAAAGTTTTTTTTTTTTTTTTTTTTTTCCCCTGAGAGACAGAACTACTAATGTTACTTGGGACCTTAGTCCTGTAACTTTTCTAAGTCAACAGTTCCCTCAGTGATAAAATAAGAAAAAAGCAATCAATTAATCAGGCAAATAAGCAATTATTAAGTGTGTATTTTGTGCAAACCCTTAATATTTAAATATTAAAGATAGTAAATATTTTATACATTTTTAAATTTATTTTCATCCATATGTACATGCATGTTACCAAGTTATAAAATTTCACTCCACCCTCTATTCCCACTCCCCTTTCCTCAGAAGGGAATAGTCAGGTAAGCATTTTTACATATATATTTTGATAAATGTTTAAAAACTAGTAATTTTCAGCATAAGGAATTAGGATTAAGGAAAAAAGCTACATAAGAGATAATATTTATAAGGTGTTCATTAGATTCCGAAGGGTTTTTTTTCTATGTGTTTTGTTTTGGTTTTTCTCCTTTTGGAGGGGTACACTAGAGTCTATAGCCAGTAAAATACAGTTGTCCTAGCTTTCTGAATTGCTGAGAGGAGCTGCTTCAATCTAGGTTGTTCATCTCACAATGTTGTTATTGATGTGTACATTGTTCTCTTGGTTCTACTCCCTTCACTCAGCATCAGATCTGGTTATTCATACACACACACACACACACACACACACACACACACACACAATTAGGAACAAACATTATATTAAGAGTAAATTCAAAATGACCCACATAGAAACTGCTCTTGAGTTAAGAAGGATTGTAAAAAACCTTCAGAATTAGGTGGAATTTAATAACGACTTCAAGGAAATGATTAAAACTAAGAGGCATAGATGGAGAGATACCTTCCCAGCATGGGAAACGGAGTAAAATACCCAGGTTCTAGACATGAGAAGTGTCTCTTGGGAAGTTAATGTCACTAGATTTTACAATGTGATGGCCAAGGGTGTAAGAAGAAGAAGATAGTAGAAGATTATGAAGGATTTTGAACCCCAAATAAATATATTTGACCTTGGAGAGGATAGGGAGACACTAGATTTTATAGAACCTATGTCATATCTGTGTTTTATAAGGATCACTTTAACAGCTGAATGGAAAATAGTCTGGAATAGAAAGAGACTTGGAATAATTTTTAGCAGGCTTTTGCAAAAATCTAAACATGAGATGGTGATTTAGCAAGGGAATTCTGTATATAAGAGAAATGTAATCTTTTTGAAATTTTTCAGCATTGTGAGGGATGTTCTCCATTCAGTACTGGCTCTTTGCTATCTCCATTTTAAAAGCCACCTTGGACTCTTTGGTCACATCGTTTAGGGCAGAAGAAGTCATTGTACACAGAACCCTACTTATGTTCAGTGAATGCTATTTCAGTCACTTCTTGGGGACCACTGTTATGGTATACACATTGGAGAACCCCTGTATTTAATAACTCCTTAAGCAACACCCTCTCCCCACCCACCCTGGAAAAGCAAATGACCACAGATCCATCCAAGCTCAAGTGCTTTTTCTTCTTACCTCCCAAATAGGTTGGTTCATCTCTTCTCTTCCCTTCTTTAAATGGGAAAATCATGCTCTGCCCCTAAACTGCTAGAACAATATGGTACCAGGTCCATGTAGCTGAATCTATGTTGATCTAATTTTTTCTTTTCCCTTTTCCCTTTTAACTTGACTACTTCTTTTCCGGCTTGTAACTATCCCCTTTAATATTCTCTCTCAATCCTCTCTTTTTGCTTAACTTTATTAGGCTCTTAAGAAACTATGTTCTCTTTAGATACAACATTCTCCTTTAAGAAATTCACAATTGGGGCGGCTAGGTGGCATAGTGGATAAAGCACCGGCCTTGGAGTCAGGAGTACCTGGGTTCAAATCCGGTCTCAGAAACTTAATAATTACCTAGCTGTGTGGCCTTGGGCAAGCCACTTAACCCCATTTGCCTTGCAAAAAAAAATCTAAAAAAAAAAAAAAGAAATTCACAATTAAACTCATCCAACCCTTCTGGAGAGCAGTTTGGAACTATTGCCAAAGAGCAACAAAAAATGTGTATAACATTTGATCCAGCAATAACACTACTGGGTCTATACCCTGAAGAGATGATGAAAAAGGGTAAAAACATAACTTGTACAAAAATATTCATAGCAGCCTTGTTTGTGGTGGCGAAGAATTGGAAATCAAGTAAATGTCCTTCAATTGGGGAATGGCTTAGCAAACTATGGTATATGTATGTCATGGAACACTATCGTTCGATTAGAAACCAGGACGGATGGGAATTCAGGGAGGCCTGGAGGGATTTGCATGAATTGATGCTGAGTGAGATGAGCAGAAACAGAAAAACACTGTACACCCTAATAGCAACTTGGGGGTGATGATCAACCTTGATGGATTCACTCATTCCATCAGTGTAAAAATTAGGGACAATTTGGGGCTGTCTACAATGGATAATGCGGTATGTATCGAGAAAAAAGAATCGTGGAGTTTGAACAAAGACTAAGGAGTAATACCTTTTTTTTAGGTTTTTACAAGGCAATGGGGTTAAGTGGCTTGCCCAAGGCCTCACAGCTAGGTAATTATTAAGTGTCTGAGGCCAGATTTGAACTCAGGTACTCCTTACTCCAGAGTTGGTGCTCTATCCACTGTGCCACCTAACCACCTCTATTACCTTTAATTTAGAAAAAAACCTGATATCTTGTTGTCTGATATTGCTATCTCATACTTTATGCTTCTTCCTTAAGGATATGATTTCTCTTTCATCACATTCAATTTGGATATATATATATATATATATATATATATATATATATATCATGGAAACAATGTAAATACTGGCAAATTGCCTTCTATGGGCAGTGAAGGGAGGGAAGTCAGATTGGGGGAAAATTGTTGTAAAACTCAAAATAAATAAAATCTATAAATAAAAAATAAAATAGAAGTAAAATTAAAAAAAAAAAGAAATTCACAATTTAGCTGCTTTTCCAAAGGATCTGACTTGTGAATTTGTAAAATACTTTGTAGATCTTTTATAGGAATCTGTGAAGCTTTGTGCTCTATTTCTGAATTAAAATCAAAGTCTTTCCTACCTCCTTGAGTCAGAGAGCTGGTGATTTTGTCACCCCTAAAATGATTCAAAATTGTATGTCTCCACTCCAAGTGCACTAGAACCATTTTTGGCATTCCTGGGTAAGAATTGTATGAACAGATATGAAACTCAGCAGCATAGGTATCATAATTGACTATATAGGAGCTGATGAGATTACAAAGTAAAAAACATTGAAGGACGAAGTCTTATTGGACATTCATATGCAGTAGGTGTTGTTGCCCATTTTTAGAGATTTAGAGATTGAAGACAGAAGATTTAAGGCCACTGAAAAAAGGAAATAGCAACTCTCTAGGATGTTAAAACTGTTCAGGATTTTATTATGGCAAAATGTTTTTAAAAAGTACATTGGAGGGCAGAGCCACAATGGAGCCTCAAAGCTAACATGCTCCCAGAGTTTCTCTCTACCAAGATAAATAAGCCTTTTCTCTGACATTCACACTACAGATCCCACCAAGAAAAAAGAGAAGAATCAAAGAAGCTTTCAATTGAAGACATTGTGCAGGATCTTCTGTGAAGGTCAGTCCCTTTGGGTGAAAAGGGAAAGTAAAGTTCAGGAGGTAGGAGAGCGGAGAAAGCCAGCAGGAGTCTTTTAGCCACAGCTAGATAGAAAGCCAGCAGGGAGGATCCCAACCCTAAACAAAGTCTGAATCTGAAAACACTGGGGCAAAAGATAGGACTGGGTTGAGAACAAACCTCCCTTAAATATGAACCTGGACAAAAACGGGGTGGGGGGGACTCTGGAAAGGCAAGGCTTGGACTGCATAGGCAACATCTTGGTCAACAATGAACCAGGGATCAAAACCCTGCCCCAGCTAAATAAAAGCTCAAATCTATACTCCATATACCGCAGGAGAAGAGCTAAAAGAGCAAAGTTGAGCAAAAATGCAAAAAGAACACTCACTATACAAAACTACTTTACAAAGTACTTTACAGACAAATTACTTTACAGACAAACTATTTTACAGGCTTTACAAAGATGACAGCAATGCCATATCTGAAGAAGAAAGCAGTGAAAAATTTCTCACAGGAGAAGTATCAAAACACTATAAATTGGACTCAAATACAAAAGCTTATCAAAGAGTGTAAAAAAAGAATTTAAAAACCACGGAAGAGAGGAAGATGAAAAATGGAACAAAGAAATGGAAGTCAAGCAGGAAAATTGTGACAAGGTGACCAAAAAAATCAGCTCAGTTAAAAGTAAAAATAAACAACTGGAAAAGGAAACACAGAACCTAATTGAAGAAAATAAAATCTTGAAAATTAGAATTTTCTAATTGAACAATTAGGAAAAAAATGCTTCTACAAGACTATAAGATTCCATCAAACAAAATAAAAAGGCTGAAAAAATTGAAGAAAATGCAATGTACCTTTTAGTGAAAGGGAATAAGCTGGAAATAAGATCCAGGGGAGACAATCTATGAATTATAGAACTACTTCAAAACCTGAAGTAACCAAATAACCTGGAAAACATCATGCAGGAAATTATAAGGGAAAACTACCCAAATCTACTAAAACAAGATAACAATATGATCATTGAAAGAATCTACAGAACCCCTCTAGAAAGAGACTCCAGGATAAAGACTTTCAAGAGCTGTAATAGCCAAATTCCAGAACCCTCAAATAAAAGAGAGAATATAGCAAACATCAAAACATCAAAAAGAAAACAATTCAAATATAAAGAGAGCACAATAAGACTAACACAGGACCTATCAGCCTCAGCACTGAAGGATAAGACCTGTAATAGCATGTTTTGGAGACCTAAGGACCTGATATTACAACCTCAGGATGTACTACCCTGAAAAATTCAGCATAAATTGTCATGGGAAAAAATGGATGTTCAATGAACTAGAGGACTTCCAGAATTTACTGACACAAAGATGAGAACTGAACAGAGAATTCAATTGCCTAGTATATCTCTGAAGAGTTGAATAAAAAAGATAAATGAAAAGGGGATTGAAAAAAACAAACCTGTTAACCTGTTTTAAACAAATGTTTATCAAATTCTATACATCACTAAAAGAGAAGATATAACACTTCTAATTCTTTAGAACTTTACTTCTCTAAGGATAGTTAGAGGGTAGAAAATAATTGAAGAGAAAGAACCTAAAGGATTTGGGTAAAATTGGGACTTATCTCTCAATTGAAGAGGTCCAAGATAACATCACTATGTTTGAGACAAAAAGCCCTGGAAACAAAAACAGGGGTATTAACTTTAACTTAAGTGTCTCATTATACTTTGACTTATTTTAATCACAAGTTACTAAGCACCTTGTCTAATGAGGGCTACATAAACTGAGAGGACCTGAGACAGTGTCTCTGTGATTCTTACAATCATTTGTAAAGTTCTCAGGTCAAAACTCCAGACCTTCAAGATTCTTATAGTTAATCAGATCAGTGTCTTGGTGTTTCACTTAAGCAGAGGTTAAGTACCTTAGGTGGGGAGGGGGGGAGGTAAACTGTGAAAGAAGATAGGCCTGGAGGGAGGGGCACAAAGAGTTCAAGAAATGATATGACTTTGGATGATACTTTGGCTTCTGAGGAGGATTGTGTATACTTGAAATATACTTGGAAAAGGGGGTAAGGTAAAAAATTATTATAATTATAATTTAATGCAATTTGAGTTACTACTGCTTATCAATCAATCAAGTAAACAATCTGTGATATCTTGATAACAATAGGAGAGTATTAAGCAATCAAATAATAAAACTGTGATTGATGATACCTGATTAATAATATTAGAGGGGGTAATTAACAACAAGGGAAGAGGCTCAAAGATTTATAATTTTAGAGGGGGAAAGGGAAAAATGTGAATGCAGAGTAAATTCTATTCAATAGTGTGAGAATAAAATACATTCCAACTTGGGTTTAAAAATCTAACTTAATCCACAAGGAAGGGACGACTGGAAAAGGGAAAGATCAGGGAAGAAGTGACTGATGAAGGGGAAGGGAAGGTGTAAGTGAAAATAAAGTGAAAGTTAATTGTTTTAAAAGAAAAGTCAAAGGGGAAAGATAGTAAAATTTTGGTGAGGTGGTATGAGAGAAAAGGAAAGAGATAAATATAAATGGAGAAAGATAGCTTGGAGGGAAATACAGAATTAGTAAACATAATGGTAAGTGTGAAGGGGATGAACTGTCCCATAAAACAGAAGCAGATAGAAAAATGGATTAAAAACCAGAATCAGACAATATGTTGTTGTCAAGAAACACATTTGAAGCAGAGAGAGGGATGCACACAGTATAAAGCTAAAAGGTTGGAGCAAAATATATTATCCCTCAGTAGAAGTATAAAAATCTGGGGTAGTGATTCCAATTTCAGATAAAGTAAAAGTAAAAATCAATCTCATTAAAAGTGATAAGGAAGAAAACTACATCTTAAAAGGCACCATTGCTAATGATATTGTATCATTATTAAACATGTATGTACCCGATGGTATAGTATCCAGTTTCCTAAAGGAAAAAATTGAGTGAATCACAAGGAGAAATAGACAGTAGAACTTTAATAATGAGAGATCTTATTCTCCCTCTCTCAAAACTAGATAAATCTAACAACAAAATAAGAAAGAAGTTAATAGGCACAAAGGCACAAAGGCCCTAAAATCATATGCAGAGAGGCAGAAATAATTGATACACACTTCTCAGACCATGATGCTATAAAAATTACATGTAATAAAGGGTCAGGAAAGATAAACAAAGAAGTAGTTGGAAACTAAATAACTCCATCATAAATAGTATGTGTATCAAATAGAAAAAGAAATGCACAATAGTTATATCCAAGAAAAGGATAATAATGAGATATCATACTAAAATTTATTGGATGTGGTAAAAGCAGTTTTGAGGGGAAACTTTTTATCTCCAAATGCTTTTATGAATAAAATAGAGAATATGAATTGTGTATGCAATTTAAAAAGTTAGAAAGAGAACTAATTATACATCCCCAATTAAATATCAAATTAGAAATCCTGAAAATCAAGGAAGAGATTAATAAAATGGAAAGCAAGAGAATCATTGATCACATAAATAAAACTGAGAATTGGTTTTATGAAAAAGCTAGTAAAATAGACAAACCCCCAGTTAATCTGATTAAAAGAAAGAAAGAAAATAACCAAATTACCAATATCAAAAATGAAAAGGGTGAACTAATCACCAAGGAGGAGGAAGTCAAAGAGATAATTTGAGGCTACTTTGCTGAACTATATGCTAAATAATTGGACAACTTGAGTGAAATGGATAAATATTTACAAAAACACTAACTACCCAGAATAAAAGAAGAGGAAATTACTTAAATAACCCCATTTCAGAAAATGAAATTGAATAAAGCATTAATAAACCCCCTAAGAAAACATCTCTAGGTTCAGATGAATTTACAAGTGAATTGTACCAAACATTTAATTAACAATCAATTCCTATTCTTAATGAACTATTTTAAAAAAATAGCAGGAGAAGGAGTTCTGCCAAACTCCTTTTATGACACCAACATGGTGCTGATATCTAAACCAGGAAGAACCATAACAAAGAAAATTTTTGATAAATCTCCCTAATGAATATTGATGCAAAAATTTTAAATAAAATTTTAGCAATGAGATTGCAGCAAGTTATTACCAGGATAATACACCACGATCAGGTTCAATTTATACCAGGTAGACAGGGATGGTCCAATAATCAGAAATCACTCAACATAAATATATCAATAACAAAACCAACAGAAATCATATGATTATCTCAATAGGTGATGAAAAAGTCTTTGAAAAAATATAGCATCCATTCCTATTAAAAACACTAGAATATTTAGGAATGAATGGCATTTTCCTTACATTAAAAACGGCATCCATCAAAAACCTTAAACAAATAGTATACGTAATGGGGATAAACTTGGAACACTTCCAATAGAATTAGGGGTGAAACCAGGAAGTCCATTATCATCATTACTATTCAATATAAGATTAGGAATGCTAGCAGTAGCAATAAGAGAAGAAAAAAATTGAAGGTATCAGAACTGGCAATGATGAAGCAAAACTTTCATTCTTTGCAGATGATATAATGGCATACTTAGAGAAACTGAGAAAATCATCTTAAGAACTCCTTGAAAACATTAGCAAATCCAGCAAAGTAGCAGGACATAAAATAAACCCTACAAAAATCATCAGTATTTCTATATAGGAACAGGAAAGCCCAAGAGCAAGAGATAGAAATAGAAATTCCAATTAAAAATAACTGTAGACAACATTACATACTTGGGAATCTAGATCCTGAGATAAACCCCAAAACTATATGAACACAATTATAAATCTCACTTCACCCAAATAAAGTCAGATCTAAGTAATTGGAAAAATGTCAAATGCTCTTGAATAGGTCAAGTTAATATAATAAAAATGACAATTCTACCCAAATTAAATTACTAATTCAGTGACATTCCAATCAAACTACCAAATAACTACTTTACTGAGCTAGAAAAAATAGTACCAAAATTCATTTGGAACAACAAAATTCAAGACTAGCAAGGGAACTGATGAAAAATGTAAAGGAAGGTGGCCCAGCTCTACCAGATCTAAAACTATCCTATAAAGTAGTAGTCATCAAAAGTATGTGGTACTGATGAAGAAATAGAGTAATGGATCAGTGGATTAGGATAGGTTCAAAAGAAATGCAGTAAATGACTACAGAAATGTACTATTTGACAAGCCCAAAGACATCAACCTCTGGAACTCACTATTTGGGCAAGAACTCACTATTTGACAATAATTGTTGGGAAAACTAGAAAAAAAAAGTATGGCAAAAACTAGACATAGATTTACATCTCACAACCTACATGAAAGTAAGAACAAAATAGATACAGGATATAGACATAAAGACCAATGCCATGGTTAAATTAATAGTCCAAAAATACTCTATCTAACTGATCTTTGATAAAAATATAAATTTATGACCAAACAAGAATTAGGGCACATTGTAAATTGCAAAATGATTGATTTTGACTATATTAAATTTAAAAGGTTTTACACTAATAAAATCAGTGTTACCAAAATTAGAAGAAAAGCAGAAAACTGGGGAACAATCTTCACCACCAGGAGTTCTGATAAAGGTCTCATATCTAATATATATATATATATATATATATATATATATATATATATATATATATATATATATATGTATATACACACAGCATTTCATTAAATTTATAAGACCACAAGTCATTTCCCAATTGAGAAATGTTCAAAGGATGTGAATAGTTTTCAAATGAAGAAATTAAAGCTATATATAATCATATGAAAAAATTCTCCAAATCACTATTGATTAGAGAAATGCAAATTAAAACAACAATGAGGTATCATCTCACACCTGTCAGATCAGCCAGATGACAAAAATAGAAGAAGATCAATTTTGGATAGATTGTGGGAAGATTGGGACATTGATACGTTGCTGGTGGAGTTACGAATGAATCCAAACTTTCTGGAGAGCAATATGAACTATGTCGAAACAGAAAAAAAACTGTTCATACCCTTTGACCCAGGAATTCCAATTATTGGACTATATCCAGAAGAAATTATTAAAAAATTGGGAAAAGTCCATGTTCCAAAATATTCACAGAAGTTCTTTTTGTAGTGGCAAAGAATTGGACATTGAGGGGATGCCCATCAATTGGGGAATGGCTAAACAAGTTATGTTACATGAATGCTATGGAATATTGTTATTCCATAAGAAGTCATATCATGCTTCTAAGAGAAGCATGGAATGACTTGCAGGTTCTGATGCTGAGTGAAGGGAATAGATCCAAGAGACCAATGTATCAACAACATTATGATATGAACAACTTTGATAGAAGCAAATGTTCTCAACAGTCCAGAGTTTGACTGGTTGTGTACTATATTATCCCCAACCAGGGCAATAAAAACAAAACAATACTAAACAAATCACATCTAAATTCCTCATGCCAATAAATGCTAATTTGTAAATGGGTTTGACAAAATATGTATATAAAATGCTAACCATGACCATTCCTTGATGGGGGCAGTGGGGTGGGAAGGGAAGGTATAGGAAAATTTTTAACTTGGAATTATGCATGTACAAGTGGATGGAAATAAACAAATAAACAAACAAAAAATAAATAAATGAATGAATGAACAAATAAATAAATAATACAATGCCAATAAACAAACAAATAAATAAATAGAAAACAAAAAGTACATTGGTCAAAGGTTGTAAGAAAACCATTAAGCACAATGAGAACAGGTCAGGTAAAGTCTAAGCAATGGAGAGAGGGAGGGAGGGAGGGAGGGTGGGAGGGAGGGGGGAGAGAGAGAGAGAGAGAGAGAGAGAGAGAGATACAGAGACAGAGACAGAGAGAGACAGAGACAGAGACAGAGATGGATAAAGAGAGAGAGAGAGAGAGAGAGAGAGACAGAGACAGAGAGACAGAGAGAGAGAGAGAAAGAGAGAGAGAGAGAGAGAGAGAGAGAGAGAGAGAGAGAGAGAGAGAGAGAGAGAGAGAGAGAGAGAGAGCAGACATACGGTTTGGTTTAACCAGGCCACATGTTGAGACACACAGTGCTCCACATAGATTAAGGAAGATTCAAAAAAACCGCATCCTTCTGAATGAAGAGGAGTTAATTCCTGTTGAATACTCCTCTATGCTAAGTGATTCTTGGGGAGTGTTCTTATACCTTGCACAAGGTCTCCCCCAATGGCATGCTATGTACTGGTCCTTCCTATCTCAAGGTGCTCATTCTCCAAGTTCAATATGTCATTACCTGCCTTGCCAATGTCCTGGACAAGGTTAAATGAAAGGAGACAAGATACAAACAACAATGTCTGGGGGAGGAGGGATTTCAAGAGCAGGAACCTCCATCCATTTAACAAGATTTAAAGCATCTAAGATCACAGATTCTATCGCTATTACATTCATAATTCTCTACATCATAGCCCATCGAAGCAGGCTGAGAGGGAGGAGTCAAAGAGATTGAATGAGAACCAAGAGAAATAAAGTCATTGAAACTGTGTAGTAAAAGGAGTTAAGAAAGTAGTGAACAATAGTATCAAAAGATTGTAGAGAGATAAAAATGATGAGAATTAAGAAAATAATAATCATAATTCTCTTACCTAACTCACTCAAAATGCTTTGAACACTATAATGTTAAATTTATAAATTTGAGGTGGTGGTTTGAATGGAGGATTTGCATTTGTAAGAAATACTGCCATTTTGTGAATTAGTATTCTGCAAACTCTCTCCCAGTTGAAACCACAAATTATTTCTATAACTAATTATTTTAAAAATTACTAACCTCTAGCAGAAAATATAATTTAGGAACTAAAGTAGGACATTGTCTGACTGCTGTAAGCTATACTTCAGTTAAATCAAGACTGAAATATTTTTGAAACGATGAAAGCAGGTAATTAAAAAAACTACCAAAGAATAGGGAAAGAATTCTTTTTTAATTGATTTATTTATTTTTTATCCATATGTATATTTTTAAGTTATAAAATTTCCTTATAGCCTCCCTTCTCAATCCCTTCAACAGTGAACAGCAAGTTAAACATTCTACATACTTATTCTGATAAACATGCTCACAGATTAGTAATTTTCAGGATAAGGAATTAGGATTTAGGGAAAGAAATACATGAGATAATTTTTAAAGTGTTTATCAGATTCTGAACAGTTGTTATTTTTTTCCTATGTGTTTTGTTTTGGTTTTTTTTCTTTCTCTGAATGGGCATAATAGGGTCTATAGCAAGTCTAACACAGTTGTCCAAGCCATCTAGACTGCTGAGAGGAGTTCCTTCCATTAAGTTGTTCATCTCACAGTGTTGTTGATATGCATGTTCTTTTGGTTCTAATCCCTTCGATCAGCATCAGATCTTTCAAATCAAATGATTTGTCTCTAGAGTCCGGTCAGCCCAATTGATGGGCATCCCCTCAATTTCCAATTCTTTGCCACTACAAAAAGAACTGCTATGAATGTTTTGGAACATGTAGGACTCTTCATTTTTTCTATAATTTCTTCTAGATATAGACCTAAAATTGTAACTGCTAGGTCAAAGGTATGAACAATTCTATTGCTTTTTAGTCATAGCTCCAAATTGCTCTCCAAAATGGTTGAATCCATTTACAACTCCAACAACAATGTAAAATATCCAAATCCTTCAGCAACCTCTCCAACATTGATCATTTTCCCTTTTTCTCATCTTGGTCAATTTGGCAGTGTGAGATGATATCTCGTTGTTTTAATTTGCATTTCTGTAATTAATACTGATTTGGAACATTTTCTTCATAACATGATATCTAGCTTTAATTTCTTCATTTGAAAACTATTTCTTCATATCCTTTGACCATTTACTAATTGGGGAATGACTTGTGACCTTATAAATTTGATGCAATTATCTATGTATTTTAGAAATGAGGTTTTTATCAGAATTAGTTGTGAAGATGGTTTCACAGTTTTATGTTTTCCTTCTAATTTTGTCAGGATTGATTTTATTAGTGCAAATTTCTTTTTAATTTAACATTGTCAAAATCATTCATTTTGCAGTTTATGATATGCTTGTTTGGTCATAAATGTATCCCCTTTCCATAGATGGAGAATTTCTTGATCTATTAATTTATCTGTGATATCATTCTTTGTGTTTAAATTCTGTACTCATTTTGAGCTTATTTTGGTAGAGCGTGTAAGATGTAGATCTGTGCATAGTTTTTGACATACTATTTTCAAGTTTTCCCAAAAATTTTTGTGAAATAGTGAGTTCTTATCCCATAGATGATATCTTTGGATTTGTCAAATAGTAGAATGCTGTAGTCATTTACAGTGACTTCTTTAGAACCTACTAAACAGTTTTTATGACTGCTACTTTATAGGATAGTTTTAAATCTGGTGGAGCTAGCTGGGTCACCTTCCTTTTTTTTTTAAATCAGTTCCCTTCCTATTCTTGACCTTTTGATGATCCAGATGAATTTTGCTACTATTTTTTTTCTAAATCAATAAAGTAGCTCTTTGATAGTTTGATTCATATGGTACTAAATAAATAATTTAATTGGGGTATAATTGTCATTTTTAATATATTAATGATCTAATCATGGTCATTTGATACTTTTCCAATTATGTAGATCTAACTTTATTTGGATGAGAAGTGCTTTATAACTGTGTTCATACAATTTCTGTTTGTCCTAGGAGGTAGATTCCCAAGTATTTAATGTTGTCTATAGTTATTTTAAGTGGAAGTTTGCTATTCCTGTTTAGAAATGCTAATGATTTATGTGGGTTTGTTTTATGTCCTGCTACTTTGCTGTATTTGTTAATGGTTTAAAGGAGTTTCTAAAATGATTTTCTCAGTTTCTCTAAGTATAACATCATATCATCCACAAAGAGTGGAAGTTTTACTTCTTCACTGCCAGTGCAAATTCCTCCAATTTATTTTTCCTTCTCTTATTGTTTCTGCTAGCATTTCTAATACTATATTGAATAGTAATGATGATAATGTTTCACCCCTAATTTTATTGGAAATGTTCCATGTTTATTCCAATTATATATACTATTTGTTGATGGCTTTAGATAGTTACTATTTAAAATTTTAAGGAAAATTCCATTTATTCCTAAATTTCCTAGTGGTTTTTAATAGGTATAGATCCTGTATTTTATCAAAGGCTTTTCGAGCATCTGTTGAGATAATCATATGATTTCTGCAGGTTTGCTATGGACATGTTTTAATTATGTTGAGTGGCTTCCTAATGTTGAACCAACCTACCTACCTGGTATAAATCCTACTTCATCATGGTATAATATCCTAGCAATATCCTTGCTGTAAACTTATTGATAAAATATTATTTAAGATTTTGCATCAATATACATTAGGGAGATTGTTCTATAATTTTGTTGGTTTTGATTCTTACTAGTTTTGGTATCAGTACCATGTTGGTGTCATAAAAGCAGTTTGGCAAAATTCCTTCCTCTCCTATTTTTTTTAGGTTTTTGCAAGGCAAATGGGATTAAGTGCCTTGCCCAAGGCCACACAGCTAGGTAATTATTAAGTGTCTGAAACCAGATTTGAACCCAGGTACTCCTGAATCCAGGGCTGGTGCTTTATCCACTGTGCCACCTAGCAGCCCCGCTCTCCTATTTTTTAAATAGTTTATATAGAATAGGAATTAATTATTCATTAAATGTTTCATAGAATTCACTTATAAATCCATTTGCACCTGGAGACTATTTCTTTTGGAGTTTATTGATGATTTCTTTAATTTCTATTTTTCTGAAATGGGGCAAGTAATTTATATCTTCTGCTAATCTGGGCATTTTGTATTTCTGTAAATATTCATCCATTTCACTCAGGCTATCCAATTTATTGGCATACAGTTCAGCAAAGTAGCTCTGAATTGTCTTTTTTGATTTTCTCTTCAATGGTGGTTAGTTCACCCTTTTCATTTTTGATACTAGTAATTTGGTTATTTTCTTTTTTATTCAGATTAGCCAAAAGTTTGTGTATTCCACATGTTTTTTCATAAAACCAACTCTTAGTTTTATTTATGATATCAATGGTTTTCTTGCTTTCCATTTTATTAATCTCTCCCTTGATTTTCAGAATTTCTCATTTGGTATTTAATTGGGGATATTTTATTTGTTCTTTTTCTAGCTTTTTTTTAGCTGCATATCCAGTGCCTCTCCACACTGGAACTCTCCCTCCAACCCTGCTGGAACACCCTAGGCCATCAGTCCCACAACCAAATCCTTCAAGCTCCAGTTGCCTCTTGGACCTTGGCTCCACAGTCAACACCTCTGTGGCTGATCCTCAACTAGTCTAGCTCTCACCTCTCCCAGTAGGGTCTCTGCTCTTTGTGCCGGGGATCACCCATGATCCCTGAAGACAGATCTTGAGGTAGATGTTCTCTTAGATTCTTTTTCTGTGTTTTGACAATCAAATTTCTCTTAAGAGGTTTGTTTTATATTATATATGAGGGAAGATCAGAAGATCTTAGCACAGTGCTTGTCTTCTCTCTGCCATCCTGGAAGGATCATCTCAATTTAGAAATTAAATATATTTTACTAATGTAATGTCACAAATTTTTAAAGAGAAAGGGTTTAGTCTGGAAATTTGAACTTCGTGTCTGGTCAAACTATTGCAACAATGCCAAAGGAATTATATTATGACCAACATGGAACAATCACTTGGTGAAAGCATTTTGCTGCATATGATATATACTTGATTTGCACAACCATATAAAGCATGATTTTCACCTAGAAGTTATTTTTGAAAAAAATCATGGTAAAAAAGATAGCTATAGTTATTGTTGTAAAGGACAGGGCATGCAATGGAATGGACAGTGAATAGTCAGTTTGTGACTGCTGGCATAGCTCCCTCCCATGAGAGAATAGCAAGACTGTGAAGTTAGCTTAGTGCTTGGGACATTGGGAACTAATAATTGAGTCAGAGCCATAGGTTATAATCATAGAACTTTAGATCTGCAAGAGGTTCTAGCCTGTCTAACCCTGCTCTAGGGCTTTGAGTAAAAGTTTAGGAGACAGGGGCTTGGCACTTAGTTTTTTTTTTTTTTTGTCAATACACTAGCTATTTCCCTGACCTTGAAGAATTCATTTAACTTCTCTGCAGCTCAGTACTTTGGAAAAAATCTTTGCTAGCAAAGCATTTCAAAGTTCAAAGTTCTCTATTGAAAACTGATATATAAATGCAAATAGTATTTTACTAAAATTATGACTATATTGAATTGAATAAAGGGCTGAGGTTTTATTTTTTTCATTTTCACACACACACACTAAAAATGCAATTCCTTATTTTGAGGTAAAATTCATATTCATGGAAAATCTTTAGCAAATCATTTTATCCTTATGCCACTCTGAACCTTACTAAGATCACAGGAAGTTGCCCCAAGATAGTTCATTATGTATGAATTTTTTTAATTAAATGAATGCAGTTCTTCTGATCATTGCTTAGATACTGTAAAAGCAAAAATTTTGGTGAGGAGGAATAAGAGAAAAGGAAAGAGAAAAAAATATAAATGAAGAAAGATAGCATGGAGGGAAATAAAGAATTAGTAATCTTAACTGTAAATGTGAAAAGGTTGAATAGTCCACTAAAATGGAAACAGCAGAATGCATTAAAAACTAAAAATCCTACATGGCAACATCATTAAATGTCTAAATTTCTAAGGTTTTGTTTAGTGGACCATCATTGGATTGTCTTTCAGATTATTTTCCCTAAGTTTAGAGAGGTAGCATATGACTTTAGATGGGGTACAGGATTTACAATCAGAAAGAGGAGTTCAAATATCACCTCAGTCTCTTACTTTCATGGATACATATTGGCTAATCATATAACTATTCTAACCCTAATTCAAAAGGCTGTGGTGAGGCTAAAATTGGATAATCTTTATAATGAAGAAAAAAATTATTATTTATTATTATGAAATTTATTTCATTGATCATTTATATTTTAACTCCTTTATTTCTCTCCTGTCTACAGTAAACAGAAACAAATAGTTTCAGTCAGGCAACATGTTAAATATGAAAACAAATGGAAATTTGTCAAAAAACTGCAAATTAGATTCACTCTATTCCTAGCAAATTAGGCTTAAAGAATCAGCTTCCTTGTACTTAGGCAAGTCAGTCAACAAACATTTACTAAGTACTAATTATATGCCAGACATGATACTAAGTTCTGGGGATTAAAAAAAATAATAAATAAATTGATTTTCATTTTAAAAATCACTAAAATATTCAATATCTATATTTTAATGGCTCAGATGCATAAATTCTTTTCTCTACTCAAATTATAATTATTTTCTTGGTATTTTGTCCAAGATAGATCCTTCAGGAGTTTTCTTATATGTACAATTCAAACCCAAGTCTTTCTTGCTCTAAGGAAATGTTTTTAGCCACTATGTCATACTGTTACTAACTTATACATCTGCACAAAACAAAGGAAATTTTCTGTGCATTTAGATGAATAAATATATCTTCAAAAGTAAGGCAAAGATTGTATAAGAGGTGTCTAAAGTACTACAACAGTTTAGAAAATGACAGTTCTTCTAAAGGGAAAGAAATACAAGAAAGGGAACAGATATTTTAAGCCAGACCTTGAAACAGTGGTTGGATTTTAAAATTATGTTTTAGTAAAATGTTTAGTAAATTGGATTGGAAGAGTGACTATAGTGACACTAAAACAGAAGTTTACAATGCCTTTCTCTTTTTTCATTAATCAAAGCAATCATGTAATTATTTAGTATTTATTGAAAGCTGATTTAATGAGGGCAACTAAGCAATTTAGTTGGTGGAAGACTTGAGTTCAAATCCAGTCTAAGACAGAAGCTATGTGATCCTGGGTAAGTCACTATTTGTCTCAGTACCCTTTTCTGTAAAATGAAGTTAATTGCACTTATGTAAGGATAGATATAGTTGTGAGGATAATAGAATTGTTCTGAGGATCAAAAGAGATAATAATTATAAAGTAATTAGCCCAGAAACTGACACATAGAAAGTACAATTTGAGTATTAGTTATTATTATTATAAATGATATTTTAATTTTTGCATGAGAAATTCAACATAGATGCTTCTTTCAAGAACTTAAATTTTAAAGGTAGAAAAATAATCATGATAATAATAATAATAATCTGTGTATATACATACTTATAAGCATTTTACAACTATTATTTCAGTTTCACAGCAAGTTATGAGAGGTGCTATTATTCTATCTCTATTTTTCTAGTAAGGAAACTAAAGCTGAGAATGATTATCACAATAAAAATCTGTGATAAAGAAAAACTGAGACACAAAATACTAAACATGCTCATTTATTAGCATAGCTAGCAGTTGCTAATATGTGAGATCCTGAAGAGGTCAGGTATATACATTACAGAGCTACAAATGACAAAGTCAACTATAAATATGAGAAAGGACTTAAATTTGATATAATTATACTGCCTTAAAAAGTGAGGTTATAAAGTCCAGAAAACATACTCAACATCCTGTGATAAACCTGGAAAGTCCCTTCTCCAAGACTGCTTTGTTCAGAATGGTCAAGAGCTGGATTTATGACTACAGACTATCTCCTCTGGAGCAAGAGGAATTGAGTCCAGAAAAATGGGGAAGTAAAACATATCAAGAAATAGCACTATTTTGAGGGTGGAGTCAAGATGGTGGCATGAAAGGAGGAATTCCCAGAAATTTGTTCCCTAAACAAACCTCCCAAAGCCTTGAAATTATGACTCTAGCCAAATTTTAGAGGGACAGATTCTGCAAAACAGCCCAAGTGATACACTTTCTTTGTCTAAGACAATTTAGAAGTTCCATGGGAAAGGTCTGTTTCAGTGGGACCTGAGGTTGAGAAAAGTTGCATAGCCACAGTCTCAATCATACCACAACTGGGCCAAGTAGCTAGATCCCAGAGGGGGTGATTTCCATACTTCCTGGCCTTGGGATCACCCAGAAAAGATTGAAGGCATGATAAGAGAATTATGGTGCACCAAAGTAAGCACAGAGCATTGGCCTCAAAGCAACCATGCAGTGAAAACTTGCAGCAGGAATCCAGGAAGCCAGCCTGTACATCCAGAGCATAGCCCACAGATAGTAAAGGGTTTCAGGGGAGATTGTAGAGGTCCCTCTGTTCTCCCTGGGGCAGGACATCTGTTTTGCCACACTCAAATCCAGGTTGCAGTTTGGGTTCTATATCAGAACAGGGACTCTCTTCACAGCTCCAGGCAGAAGGGAACACTTGTGGTCATCCACATAACAAAGCATAAGCAAGAAAGCAGTCAAAGCCCCTGATTAGACCTTAGAGGTATTAAAATCCCAGTGTGGTGGGGTACCAAAAATAGCCCCAAAGCCTTGGAAGTTCAGTAAATCAACCATAGGTTAAGGAAATGACCAAGCTAAAGAAAAAGATTGCTCTGATAGAAAATTAATTTGGTCCCATGAAAGATTCAAAAGATGACAAAATCAAAACCTCTGTACCCAAAAACTTCAAGAGAAATAGAAAATGGGCTCAAGCTATAGAGCCACACTGTAGTTGAATTGTTTTTGCTCAATAAGTTATTTGAAAAGCAATTAAGGGAGGTAGAAGAAAAATTGGGTGGAGAAATGAGAGTGATGTACATAAATCATGAAAACCGAATGAGCAGCTTGGTGAAAGAAATTCCAAAAAATACTGAAGAAAATAATGTGTTAAAAACCAGTTTAGGTCAAATGGAAAAAGCAACACAATAGGCAAGTGAGGAAAAGAATGCTTTAAAAAGAAGAACTGGAGAGGCTAGGTGGTGCAGTGGATAAAGCACTGGCCCTGGAGTCAGGAGTACCTGGGTTCAAATCCAGTCTCAGTCACTTAATAATTACCTAGCTGTGTGGCCTTGGGCAAGCCACTTAACCCCATTTGCCTTGAAAAAATCTAAAAACAAAACTGGCCTGCTGGAAAAGAAGATAAAAAATGCGCTGAAGAAATGAACTCCTTCAAATGCAGAATGTAAATAAAGGAAGCTGATGACATTGCAAGAAATCAGGAAGAAATAAAATTAATACAAAGAAATCAAAAATGTAAAATATCTAATTGGAAGAACAACCGACCTCAAAAAATAGATCCAGAAAGGATAATTTTAAAATTATTGGGCTATCTGAAAGTCATGACTAGGAAAAGAGCCTAGACTTCATTTTTCAAGATATCATCCATCAACATTGCCCTAAGATACTAGAAGTAGAGGGTAAAATAGGAATTGAGGGAATTTACCCAACACCTCCTGAAAGAGATCCCAAAAGAAAATTTTCCAGGAATATTATAGCCAAATTCCAAAACTCCCAAATCAAAGAGAAAATACCAAAAGCTGCAAGAAAAAACCAATTCAACTACAGTGGCTCTATAGTCAGGATTACACAGGATCTGGCATCAGCTATATTAAGATCTCATAGGGCTTGGTATATGATATTACAGAAGGCCAAATATCTTGGATTACAACCAAAAATGAACTACCCAGCAAAACTGAACATACTCTTTCAGGGGAAAAGATAGACTTTCAACGAAACAAGGAAATTTCAAACTTTTCTACTGAAACGACCAGAGCTCAACAGCATGATCTCACAGTATAGGACTCAAGTGAACTATAGAAAGGGTGGACTAGAAGGACTAACTTTGAGGAACTTAATGATGTTGAACTGTTTGTATTCCTGCTTGGGAAGAAGATATAGATAACTCAAATGAACTTTCTCATTTATAAGAACAGTTAGAATAAGCATATGTAGAAAAGACAGAGGAAGGAGATGAATTTATAGGTATAATATAGGAAAAAGATGGAGTCAATGGGTGATAAAGGAAATTACTAGGAGGAAGAGAAAGGAAAGGAAGAATGGGATAAGATATTTCACAGAAGGAAAAAAAACCCTTTTTTATAAAAGAAAGATGTTATTTATTTTGATTTTAACAATTTTCCAAAATTCTTGCTTCCCTTCCCCCATCTCCCCACAAAAGGCAGTCTGTTAGACTTTAAATTGTTTCCATGGTATACATTGCTCTAAGCTGAATGTGATGAGAGTTAAATCATATCCTCAAAGAAGAAAAATAAAATATAAGAGATAGCAAAATTGTGTAATAAGAAAATGGGTTTTTTTTCCTAAATTGAAAGAAAAGCTCTCCAGGCTTCACAGAATTCCCATCCCTCCTGGTTTCTAATAGAACAATAGTGTTCCATGAGATAGATATAACATAGTTTGTTAAGCCATTCTTCAATTAAAGGACATTCACTCAATTTCCAATTCTTTGTGACCACGAAAACAGGGCCACTATGAATATTTTTGTACAAATGATGTTTCTACCCTTTTTCATAATCTCTGCATGGTATAGACCCAGTAGTTGTATTGATGGATTAAAGGGTATGCACATTTTTGTTGCCCTTTGGGCATAATTCCAAATTGCTCTCCAGAAATGTTGAATGAATTCAATTGTGAACTCCACCAACAATTCCCAGATTTCCCCCCCATCTCTTCCAACATTGATTTTTTTCCTTTCTGGTCATATTGGCCAGTCTGAGAAGGTGTGAGGTGATACCTCAGAGATACTTTAATTTGCATTTCTCTAATAAGTAATGATTTAGAGCAATTTTTCATGTGACTATGGATCACATTGATTTCCTCATCTGTAAATTGCCCTTGCATATCTTTTGACCATTTGTCAATTGGCTTGGGTTTTTTCCCTGAAAATTTGACTCAGGTCTCTGTATATTTTAGAAATGAGTCCTTTGTCAGAAAGAATAGTCATAAAAATTGTTTCCCAATTTACTACTACATTTCTTTTGATCTTGGTTATAGTGGTTTTGACCATGCTAAAGCTTTTTAATTTAATGTAATCAAAATTATCTAGTTTGTTTTGAATGATGTTCTCCATCTCTTCCTTGGTCATGAACTGCTTCCCTTTCCATAAATCTGAGAGGTAACCTACTTCATTATCTTCTAGTTTGCTTATAATACTGTTTGTTATGTCTAAATCCTATATCAATTTTGATATTGGTGTAGGGTGTGAGGTGTTGGTCTAAACCAAGTTTGTTCCATAATAACTTCTAATTTTCCCAAATAGTTTTTATTGGAGGGAGCTTTTATTCTAATAGTTGGATACTTTGAGTTTATCAAACAGCAGATTACTATAATCACTTCCTGCTATTGTACCTAGTCTATTCCATTGATCCCACACTCCATTTGTAAGTCGATACCAGAACGTTTTGGTGATTGACGTTTTATAATATTTTTAGATCTGTTAAGGCTAAAGCACCTTTATTTGTTTTTTTTTTTCACTGAATCCCTGGAAATTCTTGCCTTTTTATTTATCCATATGAATTTCCTTACAGTTTTTGTGCCATTAAAGTACTTTTTTTTGGAATTTTGATTGGTAGGGTACTAAACAAGTAGTTTAGTCTTGGTAGACTTGTGATTCTTATTATATTAGTGGGACCTATCCATAAGCAGTTGATGTTTGCCCATTTATTTAAGTCTGATTTTATTTATGTGAGAAGAGTTTTGCAATTGTTTTCAAAAAGATTTTAAGTTTACCTTGGCAGGTAGACTCCCAGGTTTTTGATACAGTCTAAGGTTACTTTGAATGGGATTTCTCATTCTAGCTCTTTTTGCTGAAACTTGCTAGTCATATATAGAAATGTTGAGGATTTATGAGGGTTTATTTTATATTATGTGACTTTGCTAATGTTGCTAATTATATCTAGTAGATGATTTTGGGGGGAATTCTCTAGGAATACCATCATGTCATCTGCAAAAAGTGAGAGTTTTGTCTCTTCCTTCCCAATTCTAATTCCTTCAGTTTTTTCCTTCTTTTATTGCTGAAGCTAACATTTCTAATACAATATTAAATAGTAGTGGTGATAATGTGCATTCTTGTTTTACCCCAATCTTATTGTGAATGCCTCTAGAAAATCCCCATTGCATATATTGCTGGTTGATAGTTTCAGATAGAAATGGATTTTTATTCTAAGGAAGAATCTACTCATTCCTACACTCTGTAGTGTTTATAGTAGTAATGGATGCTGTATTTTGTCAAAAGTTTTTCAGTGTCTATTGATGTAATCATATAATTTCTGATGGGTTTGATATTGATGTTGATATCATTAATTATACAAAAAGTATTCCTAATATTGAACCAACCCTGCATTCCTGTATAAATCCTACTTAGTCATAATGTGTTATCCTAGTGATAATTTGTAATCATTTTGCTAAGATTTTATTTTAGAGTTTTGCTTCTATATTCATCAGGGCGATAGGGCTGTAATTTTCTTTCTCTGTTTTTAACTCTTCCTGGTTTAGGTATAAACACCATATTGGTGTCATGCAAAGAGATAGACAGAGTTCCATATTCCCCTATTTTTCCAAAGAGTTAATATAGAATTGTAAACAATTGTTCCTTAAATGTTTGATGTTTGATAGAATTCACTTGTGAATCCCTCTGACCCTGGAGATGTTTTCTTAGGGTGGTTCAATAATGGCTTGTTGAATTTCTTTTTCTGAGATAAGGTTATTTAGGCATTTAATTTCCTCTTAATTTAACCTGGGCAATTTATATTTTGTAGATAGTCATCCATTTCACTTATATTATCAAATTTGTTGACATAGAGTTGGACAAAATAATTCTGAATTATTACTTGATTTCCTCCTCATTGGTGATGAGTTCATCTTTTCATTTATGATATTAGCAATTGTGTTTTCTTCTTTCTTTTTTTAATCAAATTGACCAGAGGATCATCAATTTTATTTTATTTTTTTCATAAAACTGGCTCTTGGTTTTATTTATTAGTTCAAAATTTTCTTGCTTTCAAATATATTAATTTCTCCTTTAATTTTTAGAATTTCTAATTTATTATTTAATTGGGGATTTTAATTTGTTTTTCTCTAATTTTTTAGTTGCATATTTAATTCATTGATTTCATCTTTCTCAAATTTATTCATGTAAATATTTAAAGATACAATATATCCCCTACACCCACCTTGAGTGTATCACATAAGTTTTGTTATGTTGTTTCATTATTGTCATTATCTAGGATGAAATCATTAATTCTTTCTATAATTTGTTGCTTGATCCACTCATTCTTTAAAATGAGTTAGGTACCAATTAGTTTTGGGTCTATATCTCCCTGGCCCAATACTACATTTGATTTTTACTGCATTGTGATCTGAAAAAATGTATTCACTATTTCTGCCTTTCTGCAATTGATCATTAGGTTGTTATGCCCTAGTACATGGTCAATTTTTGTGTAAGTGTCTTGTGTGCAGACCAAAAGTATTCCTTCCTATCTTCATTCAATTTCCTCCATAAGTCTATCATATTGAGCTTTTCTAACAATCTATTTACCTCCTTAATGTCCTTCTTTTTATATTTTATTATTGGGTGTATCTAAATTTGAGAGTAGGAGGTTGAGGTCACTTGCTAATAGAGTTTTTCTATCTATGTCTTCCTGTACCCCCTTTCAACTTCTCCTCTAAGAATTTGGGTGCTATACCATTGGCGCATACATATTTAGCATTGAAATTACTTTATTGTCTATGGTACCTTTTAGGAGGATATAGTTTCTTCCCTTAACTCTTTTAACGCTATTTATTTTTTTTCAATTGCTTTTTTCTGAGATAAGGATTACTACCAATGCTTTTTTTTTTTTACTTCAGCTGAAGCAAAATTTATTTTGCTCCAACCTTTTACTTTCTGTATGTTCTCTTTTATTCAAATTAGTTTCTTGTAAGCGTCATATTGTAGGAGTCTGATTTTTAATCCACTCAGCCATTCACTTACATTTTAAGGGAGAGTTCATCCTTTTCACATTGGAAGTTATAATTACTGTTTATTGCCCTCCATGCTAAATTCTGTCTGTATTCCCCCCCATTATTCACATTCCTCATTATTTTGTTTCTCAATACCACCACCTTCAGTATGTTTGCCCTCCTATATCAATCCCCTTCCCCCCTTTTTTCCCCTTTCCATTTTCCCCATCTTCATTTGCTTCCTTCTGTTAGTTCCCCTTTTTTCAGCTGTCCACATCCCCCTCCCCCTTTCCCCTTTTAATACTTGAAAGGCAAGATAAGTTTCTTAACTGAGTGTGTGTAAGTAGACTTTAAGTCAAGTCTGATGAGATGAAGATTCAGGTGGTGCTTCTTCCTTTCTTTTTCTCTATTACAAAATGTCATTTGTACTTCATAGCATAATGAGATTTACCCCCATTCAATCTCCTCCATTCTCCTGTCTCTTTTTAAGGAGTTATTGTTTTTAAATCATTCTATCTGGTCAACAGAAAATTCATGAGTGTCCATCACTTCTGGTTAAGTATATTCTTTCCAACAGAGTTACAATTGTTGAGTTATTAGAGACTTCCTCCCAGGTAGGGATATGGTCAGTTTCATCTTATTGGATAACAGTCTCACAGATTAGCCTTGAGTGTCTATCACTTCTAGCTAAGTATATTCTCTCTAAGAGAGTTAAAATTCTGAAGACTTGTGAGAATATTTCTCCCAGGTGGTAATATAAACAGTTTTATTTTATTGCATAGCAGTTTTTTTTTCCCTTTACACTTATTTTTACCTTTTCATGTATCTCTTGAGCATCCTGTTTCATGTCCAAGTTTTATATTTAGCTCTGGTTTTTTCTTCAGAAAACATTGGAAGTCTCCCACTTCACTAAATGTCCATCTTTTCCCCTGGAAGAGAAGGTTCAGCTTTGCCAGATAGTGGATTCTTGACTGCATTCCAAACTCCCTTGCTCTTCAGAATATCTCATTCCAGGTCCTTTCAACCCTTAATGTTGATGCAGCTAAGTCCTGCATAATTGTTATTGTGGTTCCTTGCTATTTAAATTGTTTCCTTCTGGATTCTTCCAGGATTTTCCCTTTATCTGATACTTCTGGAATTTGACCACAACATTCCTTTGTATTTTCATTTGAGGACCTCTTTTCACAAGAGATCGATATATTCTTTCAATAACTATTTTTTGCTCTGGTCCCATGATATCAGGGAAATTTTCCATCACTAAATCCTGTAATACTAAGTCCAAGTTTTTTTTTTTTCTCTTCAATATTTTAAGGAAGACCTATAATTCTCATGTGCTTTCTTGATTTATTCTCAAGTTCAGTGGTTTTGCTGATCTAGTATTATACATTTTCTTCTTTATTTTCAACCTTTTTATTTTCTTTAACAGAATCTTGTTGTCTCATTAAGTCATTAGTTTACACAAACTCTACTTTTTTAGAGAACTTTCTTCATTTGCCTTTTGCAACAACTTTTCCAGTTGGTCAATTTTATTTTTGAAGGAGTTTCCCATTTGCCCAAGTGTAGTCATGAGAGAATTATTTTCTTTTTTGAATTTGCCCAACTGAGGATCTGAGGGAATTATTCTCATTTTTGTATTTCTCAATTAAATATTCCAAGGATGTATTCTTGTTATGAAATATTAATTTTCTCTTGAGTTTCTTTTCCCACTTTTTCCAATTGATTTCTTTTAATTTTATTGATCTTGAGTTTTACAATTGTTCCACTAATCTTACTTCCCTTCCCCTACCCCCCATAGAAGGCAATTTGCCAGTCTTTACATTATTTCATGGTATACATTGATCCAAATTGAATGTGATGAGAGAGAAATCATAACCTTAAGGAAGAAATTTACGGTATAAGAGATAGCAAGATCAGACAATAAAATATCAGTTTTTTTCTAAATTAAAGTTAATAGTCCTTGGTTTTTGTTCAAACTCCACAGTTCTTTCTCTGGATAAAGGTGGTATTCTCCATCACAGACAGTTCCAAATTGTCCCTGATTGTTGCACTGATGGAATGAGTGAGTCCAACAAGTTTGAAGATCATCCACATGTTGCTATTAGGGTGTACAATGTTTATCTGGTTCTGCTCATCTTGCTCAGCAACAATTAATGCAAATCCTACCAGGCTTCTCTGAATTCCCATCCATCCTGGTTTCTAATAGAACAACATTGTTCCATGGCATACATATGCCATAGTTTGCTAAGCCATTCCCCGACTGAAGGGCATTTGATTGATTTCCAATTCTTTGCCACCTCAAACAGGGCTGCTAGGAATATTTTTGTGCAAGTGATGTTTTTACCTTTTTTCACCATCTCTTCAGTGTATAGATTCAGTAGTGGCATTGCTGGATCAAAGGATATTGGCACATTTTTGTTGCCCTTTGGGTATAGTTCCAGATTGCTCTCCAAAATGGTTGGATGAGTTCACAGCTTCACCAACAATATATTAGTATCCCAGATTAGCCACAACCTTTCCAACATTAATCATTGTCTTTTTTTGTTATATTGACCAGTCTGAGAAGTGTGAAGTGGTACCACACATAAGCTTCAATTTTAATTTCTCTAATAAGTAATGACTTAGAGCAATTTTTCATATAACTATGGATCACTTTGATTTCCTATCTGTAAATTGCTTTTGCATGTCTTTTGAACATTTGTCAATTGGGGAATTATTTTTTTTAAATTTGACTCAATTCTCTGTATATTTTATAAGTGAGTTCTTTGATGAAATACTAGTTGTAAAGGTTGTTTCCCAATTTACTATATTTCTTTTGATCTTGGTTACATTGGTTTTGTATGTGTGAAAGCTTTTTACTTTAATGTAATCAGAATCATCTAGTTTGTTTTAAATGATGTTCTCCAACTCTTCCTTAGTCATAAACTTCTTCACTTTTTGTAGATCTGACAGGTAAACTACTCCTTGATCTTCTAGTTTGCTTATAATATATTTTTGGCTAAATCCTATATACATTTTGATATTATCTTGGTATAGGGTGTGAGGTGTTGGTCTAATCTAAGTTTCTTTCATACTAACTTATAATTTTAACAGTAGTTTTTATTGAAGATAGAGTTTTTACCCCAATACCTGGACTCTTTGGGTTTATCAACAGTGGATTATTATTATCATTTCCTACTACTATACCCAGTTTATTCCACTGGTCCACCACTCTATTTCTTAGCCAATACTTTTCTTGCTTTAATTTTTATTAATTTCTCCTTTAATTTTTAGAATTTCTAATTTGGTATTTAATTTGGAGGTTTTAATTCATTCTTTCTTTAATTTTTTTAGCTGCATCTTTAATTCATTGATTTCCTCATTCTCTAATTTATTCATGTAAGCATTTAAAGATATAATATATCCCCTAAGAGCCACTATGATTAAATCCCATGGGTCTTAGTATGTTGTTTCTTTATTGTCATTATCTAGGATAAAATAATTAGTTCTTTCTGTAATTTGTTCTTTGATCCACTCATTATTTAAAATAAGGTTATTGAGTTTCCAAAAATTTCTGAGTCTTTCTCTGGTCCAATATTGTATGTGATTTTTCTTGCATTATGATCTGAGAAACATGTATTCACTATTTCTGCCTTTCTGCAGTTGATCATTAGGTTTTGATGCCCTGGTACATGATGATCAATTTTTGTGTGTCATCTACTGCAGAAAAAAAAATCATATTTCTTTCTATCCCTAGTCAATTTCTTCCATAATTCTATCATATCTAGGTTTTTCTAACAATCTATTTACCTCATTAACTTCTGTCTTGTTTATTTTACAATTCAATTTATCTAAATGTGTGAGCAGGAGATTGAGGTCTCCCACTAGTGGAGTTTTGATGTCTATGTCTTCCTGTAGTTCTTTCAGCCCATTGGGTGCATACATATTTTGTATTGAAATCACTTTATTGTCTATCCTTTAGGAGGATATAGTTTCTGCCCTTATCTCTTTTAATACTATCTAATTTTGCAGCTGCTTTGTCTGAGATAAAGATTACTACCCCTGTTTTTTGTTAGTTCCATTTTTTCTTCCCCTCCCTGTCTCCGTCCCCCCTCCCCTTATCTCCTTTTAATACTTGAAAGGTAAGAATTTTTTTTAATTTAACTGAGAGTGTATGTGTGAAGCCAAGTCTGATGAAAGGAATATTCAGGTGTTTCTCATCTCCTCCCTTCTTTCCCCTCTATTACAATAGATATTTTGCACCTCTTAATGAAATGAGATTTACCTCATTCAATCCCCTCCCTCCTCCTGTCTCCTTCCTGTCCCCCTTATTAAGGTGGAAATGTTTTTAAATCATTCTATCTGAGTCATAGAAAATCTTGAGTATTCATCATTTCTGGCTAAGTATATTCTCTCTAATATAGTTGCAGCTCTTGAGAATTATTAGAGTCTTTCTCCCAAGTAGGGATATAGTCTGTTTCATCCCATTGGGTAGCAGTCTCATGGATAAGTCATGAGGGTCCATCCCTTCTGGCTAAGTATATTCTCTCTGATAGGGTTACTATTCTCAACAATTATGAGAATCTTTCTCACATGTTGGGATATAGCCAGTTGCATGTTATTGAATAAAAGGGGTTTTTTTCTTTACCTTTTTTGTGCCTTTTCATATGTCTCTTGAAACTCCTGTTTGATCTCCAAATTTTCTATTTAGCTATGGTTTTTTCATCAGGAATTGTTGGAAGTCTTCCATTTCATTAAGTGTCCATCTTTTCCCCCTGGAAGAGAAGGCTCAGCTTTGTAGGATAGTGGATTCTTGGCTGCATTCCAAGCTCCCTTGCTCTTTGGAATATCTCATTCCAGGTACCTTTGATCCTTTAATGTTGATGCAGCCAGGTCCTGCATAATCCTTACTGTTTCTCCTTGGTATTTAAAATGTTTCTTTCTGGATGCTTGTAGGGTTTTCTCTTTTATCTGATAGTTTTGGAATTTGACCACAACATTCATTGGGGTTTTCATTTTAGGATCTCTTTCTGCAGGGGATTGATGTATTCTTTCAATAACTATTTTGTACTCTGTTTCCATGATATCAGGGAAATTTTCCATCACTAAATCCTGTAATATTAAATCTAGGCTTTTTTTCTCTTCAATGTTTTCAGGAAGACCTATAATTTTCATGTCTCTTCTTGATCTGTTCTCGAGGCCAGTGGTTTTGTTGATGAGGTATTTTACATTTTGTTCTATTTTTTTCTAACTTTTGGTTTTGTTTAACCGGCTCTTGCTGTCTCATGAAGTCATTAGTTTCCACAGACTCCATTGTGGTTTTTTTTAAGAGATAAATTTTCTTCATTTCCCTTTTGCCACTCTGATTCCAATTGGTTAATTCCATTTTTGAAAAGAGTTTTCCATTTGTCCATTTGAGGTTTTGAGAGAATTATTTTCTTTTTGTATTTGTCTGATTGTATTTTCCAGTGCTGTATTTTCTGGTTGCAAGGTGGTAATCTTCTCTTGGGTTTCTTTTCCCAATTTTTCTAACTGATTTTAAACTCCTTCCTTATTTCTTCAAGGAGTTCTTTCTGTGCTGAAGACCAGATCATATTCTCCTCAGAGGTTTTAGTTCTCTCTAAGTTAGGTTCTTTTCCTTCCAAGAATTTTTCTATGGACCCTCCTTTCTGCTGGCCTCTCTCCATTCTACTAAGACCTTCTGTTGGGTAGGGGCTGGTTCACAGAGATTTACTGTTGAGATCCCTAGAAGATTTACTCATTTAGTGTATTATCTACTGCTGCTCATTGAGTGTAATTTCTCCAGCTGGCCAGTAGGTCTTGCTAGAGGATTTGGTCAATGAAAGTAATATCTCCACCTGGCCAGTAGGGGATGCTGGTTACTTTCTCTGGAGTGTCTCTCTCTGACCTCCATTGAGGCCCTCTCCCTAGGTGTAGGGGGAGTTTTTGAAGGTGTTAAATACTTTTGTCTTCAATTAATGGTAGGCTATAGCCTGGGGTGAGATAATCACTCTCCCCATTGTCTGCTGAGGTGGTTCCTCTACCCACACACCTGTGCCTGGGGCAGAAGTAGTCTGTTACTGTATTTGTTCTTGGTAGAGGCTTCAGCTGAAATAGAAATGTGGACTTTGAGTTCTTCTAAACCAGAGGGGCTCAGAGATCAATCTCTGCAAGTCTCTTGCCCAGGAACTCTCCCTCCAGTCCTGTCAGCAATCTCCAGGTTGTCAGTGTCACCACCAATGCCCCTGCTCCCCAGTTGACCCAAGCCCTCATGGTTGACCAGGCTCTATCCCCACTGCAGATCAAGCCCGTCTAGTTCTCTGGCCCTCAGGTTCATGGCCCTAGGCCTGCTACTAATCAGGCTAATAGTTGGCTAATCCATACTCTCAAATTCTCACTGGTCCAATGCTCCTGGTAGAGTCCGTGCTCTGTGCCCAGACTCACCATGATTGTGGGAGACAAATCCTGAACTCAATGTTTTCCTGGCTTTTCTTTCTGGGTTTTGTTGATTGAATTTCTGTTAAAATATTTGTTTCATAGTGTTTATGAGGGAAGATCAGGAGATTAGCACTGTGCTTGTATTCTCTGTGCCATCTTCCCAATTAAATTTTAAACTCCTTCCTTATTTCTTCAAGGAAGTTTTTGTGGGCTGGAGACCAATTCATATTCACCTCAGAAGTGCTCCATATCTCAGGGTAGAATCTATTTCTGCTAAGTATTTCTCCATGTCACCCCCCTTTTCACTGGGGGGGCAGGCTCTCAGAGGATTGCTCTCAGAGGCTTTGTTTACTTGGTTTAGTAATTACAAGGAGAGTAGGGGGCACTGATTGCTTTCTCTGGAATGTTTGAGGCCCTCAGCAGCAGGGTCTGAGTTGACCTTGAACAATCAGTTGGGCCATGGAGGGAGTTAATCTCCCTTTCAGCTGAGTGAATCCTTTTGCCCACACTTGAGGCTGGGGGGGGGAGGTGTGATATTACCCTTCATTCTGGGAAGATGGCTCCACAAAAGTATGGAGCTCAGGTCTCTTACCCAGCTGGTTGTTTTTTGAGATTCTCAGTGTTGGAATTCACCCTTCTGTGTATTGTGGCTCACCAGACCTCCTCTCCTGCCTGCCAAAGATTCCATGGCTAAAGTTGGTTCTTGGACCCAACACCCACCAAAGTCTCTGCAGCTAAAGCAGGTCCTCTGCTTTCCCCCTACTGCTGTCTCTGAGCTGGTCCCTTGGTCTCCACTCGCAGTTCACCCATGGTCCCCTGAGACAGACCCTGTTTGTAGATGTTTTCTCCTAGCTTCTCTTTCTGAGTTTTGTAGATCTAATTTCGTTAAGAGGTTCCTTTCATGTTATTTTTGAGGGGAGCCAGGAATATTTAACATAGTGCCTGTCTTCTGTCTACCATCTTGGCCAAGATTATTGTAATAATATAAAATAAAGAAATAAAGATATGAAATAAGCCTATTTTGTAGACTCTGATGCTAAGTCAAACTATCATTTTAAACCCAACTAATTCTTAAGTACTGATTCCAGTGATCATATAAAATTACCAAATAATAATTAATAAATAATATAATATAAATTAGCAATTCTCAGTTGTGTGTGGCTCTGAAGATGGGTCTTCATGCAATGACTGGTCCCTTAATTAAGATATTCTCTTCTTGCCTTGTACCTGTACTATGTGTGTATATCATTGCTTCACATGTTTCTTGTATACAAGATAATGTAGAATTCTATTTTTTGATCCATTCTACTATATGTTTCCATTTTATGCAAGTCCATCCCATTTGCATTCACAGTTATGATTACTAAGCATGGATTTATCTTCTTAATTTTATCCTTGTTTATATTCTCTCTTTCCTTTCACCCTGCCTCTCTTTACCAGTGTTTTACTTCTCACTTCTGCCTCTCTTTATGAGTTCCCTATTTTGCCTTTTCTTTACCTGGCTATTCCCTATGGGGTAAGACAAATTTCTATACCCAACTGAGTTTGTATGTTATTTCCTCTGTGCAAAATTCAATGAGAATAATGTTAAGTAATGCTCACACCCATCTTTCCTTTTGCATTAGTGACTTTTCCTGTGATCTAATTTATTGTATTCTGCCTTCCCCTTTCCTCTCCTCCCAGTACAATTATTTTATTCATGGCTTAATTTATTTTTAGTATTTTCTCTTCAAAGTCAATTTATGCCCATATTTTCTGTATATTCATTCTAATTGAATACAGTTACTACATAGATAGATAAATAGGTAAGATATAATTATTACATAGATACAGTTCTCAAGAGTTAATAACTATCAGCTTTCCATGAAAGGATGTAAACAGTTTAATCTTTTTCAATAGTATATATATATATATATATATATATATATATATATATATATCCTGTTTACCTTTTTGTGCTTTTCTTCAGTCTTATTTGAAGATCTAATTTTCACTTTACCTCTGTTTTTTATCAGAAAATGTTTGGAAGTTCCCTATTTTATTAAATGCTCATCTTTTCCTTTGAAAAATTATGCTAAAATTTCATAGGTAGTTGATTCTTAATTATAATACAAGCTCATTACCTTCTGGACTACTGTATTCTAAATTGTTTGAACCTTTAATTTAGAAGCTGCCAAGTTCTGTGTAATCATGACTGTGGCTCCTTGATGTTTGAATTGTTTCTCTCTGACTGCTTGCAGGATTTTCTTCTTGAACTGATAATTCTTAAATTTAGCTACAACATTTTTTGAAGTTTTCTTTGGGATCTCTTTCAGGATATGATATTTCAATGACTATTTTACCCTCTGGTTCTAGGATATCAGGGAAGTTTGTCTTGATAATTTCACAGATGCTACTCCAGGCTTTCTTTTTTGAGGGGTATGGATTAAGACCTTCAGGTTGTCTAATAATTCTTAAATTATCTCACTAAAATCTATTTTCCAAGTCAGTTGTTTTTCCAATTAGGGATTTTACTTTCCTTCTGTTATCAATCTTTTGATTTTATGGGACTGATTCTTGATATTTTATGGAGTCATTAACTTCCATTGACCATTTTTCATCAGTTAGCTCTGTACCTTCTTTTCCATTCAGTCAATTCTGTTTCTTAAAGTTATATTCTTCAGTACATTTTTATACATCCTTTTCCAAATCGTTGATTCTTTTTTGCACTCAAAATTTTACTTCACCACTCTCATTTCTTTTTCTACCTTTTTTTACATCTCTTAATTTTAAAAATCTCTTTTACACTCTTTCAAGAGAATCTTTTGAGCTTGAGAACAATTCATATTTCCCTTTAAGGCTTCACAATGTTGCCTTCTTCTTAATTTGTGTTTTATATACTATTGCATAGTAACTTTCTACAGCAGGTCTCCTTTCTTTTTCTTATTCATTTATTGACCTGTTTTGTGATCTTCTAAATTTGAACTCTGGGCACAGGTGAAACTCTCCCAAGTTTCTTGTGCTAGGGGCCAGGGATCTGGGCAATGACTTTTCAATTCCGTGTCTCAGGTGTTTAAGCCCTGCCCTCTGTGTTGGGGGGTGACCTGATAGTCATGTCTGGAGTTCTAGGGCTCATAAATTGACTTCTGTGCTGGGACTGGAGCCCGTACAGCTAACCTACTTTGCCTCTAGCCTACTGAATCATGACTTAGGGGTTTCTGTTGATGATCTGTGCTGAGGCTAAGAGTCTTCCAGTGAGTTACCCAATACCCAGCTGTGTTGGGCTAAGCTCCAAATTTAATGTAAATGAGACAGACATTTCACAAAGTCCTTCTAAGTTTCCTTAATTTCAAAAATTGTTTTGCTCATCTTTTTATGAGTTCTATTGTTGCAGAATCTGAAGCTTCAGGCTTGAAAGAGGTTTCGTTTAATGCTGTTTCTGAGGGAAAAGGGAAACTATGGAGAATTCACTCAATTTCTTGCTTTCTCAGCACCACCATGGTATATACATACATACATACATATATATATATATATATATATATATATATATATATATATGTATATGCATCTCATTTTGAAGTAACATGTCTTTGTCCCTGGAAAGAACATGTCAATAGATTTCTATATTGTTTTATTTACCAACCTAGGGCCTTACTAGACTAAATAAATAGTGTTTCCTGGCACCCATTTCTTTTTGTTGTCCACCAGTCCACCATTTGAAATCAGGAATGTCTTTCTTTCTTTTTTCAATAACTTACTTAGTACTTGACAGTTAGTAAGCAATTTTTTCCATTATTTTTTATTCATTCATCATAAAGTGCACACACTAAGACATTGAGATTTACCTTTAAAAGGAATCCAAAGAGTCAGACAAGAAGAAGATATACACACACATTCAGGAGACAGAACTATATGCAGATCCTAGTAGATGAAGATAATAGAGACAAAGAGAAGCTAGACAAAATGACCTATTAGTAAAGTGTAAAAATCAAACTAGGCATAAACATTGTTGGGGATAGGCTTATAAATGGCATGATATGAATGCCCAAATAATAAAATGGATAACATAGTAGGCAAATATATAACAAGAAATAACTTAGACCATTTAAAAATTGTAACATTAGCCATATAGCTTATAGAAGTTCAGATGAAAAGTAGAATTCACCAAAAGGATGAGGTGCTATTTTTTTTCAGAAATTTGATAGTTTGCATTTATTTGTTTTTAATTTTTATTTTTTTTCTTGACTTAGTTTCTGCATTTCTTTGGCAGGCAAATTAAAACTTGTCATATATATATATATATATATTTGTGTGTATATATATATATATATATATATATATATATATATACCATAAATAAGATATAGCAAACTTTTGTGCTCCCAGCAGCAACTTAGTATAGGAACAAAATGAGTCAAATAGAGTTCTATTGAGATAGTACCCCAAGTTGAATCCAATCCACTTCATCAGAAAAAGGTCCTTGAGTTCATTTGACATAAATGAATAGGATTGTATAACATATGGATAAATAGATACGTCCACTTTACACAAAATTTAATCTAGAATTAAAATCCATTTGACTTTTGATTCATGGCAATTTAAAGAATGAAAAATACTATAGAAATCACTTATTTTGTTATTATTTTAATGAATATTAAATCTTCTATCAAGAAGAATATTTCGGGGGTGAAAAGGTAAATTAATTGATTTAGGTCATTTAATATTTTCTTGACATAAAAAATGCTAGAAATTCTCAACTTTTCTCTTTCCCACATCAATAAAGTGACATTAATCAGACCAAAAATAAAGACATCTGAATTGATCATTTTCCTTTTAATTTTGACCCAGAGAATGATATGATATTTTTAGTAGACATGTAATCTCCAAATACAGTGCCTTTGAACACATTCTCAAGACATGCAAGCACTACATTGTAGTATGAGATTTTAGGTTCATCAAGAAACCTGTATCAGGATCTATGAATTGTCTGAGATTTGTGTGCAATGATTTTTTTTTTTCTGAGCCAGTGCATCAAGGTCTAATTTGAAGTCATCTTTTGTGTCAAGTGGCTGAATTTTCCTTATTTTACTTCAAAATTGGCCTATAATATATTTCTAAGAATTGACTTTGATTATGGAGTATTTAGTGGAAACTTTATTATCTCAGAGAGGACATTCATTAACTTGTTAAACCTTTTCTCACTTCATTCTGGTCATTACATCCTTAGATAAACTTTATATTTCATGCATATATAGTAATTCTAATCTTGACAGGTTTTGATCAATGGCACATTTACATGCACATAAACACATTCACATATTCTACTCTCTCTCTCTCTCTCTCTCTCTCTCTCTCTCTCTCTCTCTCTCTCCCCTCTCTCCCCCCTTCTTCTTTCTACCTCTCCCCTATAATAAAGTGTTTCCAATTTAAACTCCATTGAACTGTTCTAAAATTTGTTTTGTACCCTTGTGACAATAACTCATGAAGAGTTGATTGCTTTCATAGGATGTGCTGGGAACTATGCTTTTCTTTTAAATTTCTGTTGTACAAATGATCTTCCTGGATTACTTTATTACCTGGTACAATACATCTTGGTTGGCTATAGTTATAAATCATTATGAAATGTACAAGTATCTAATTTAACCAAATATCTAGACATATGTGTGTGTCATATATGTGTATTTATATATATATAGATAGATAGATAGATAGATAGATAGATATATCCTTAGAGAGATATGATTATTCAAATTTTCCAAAAAAGAGTGATATAGAGCACACATTTTTCCCTGTTTCTTAATTCTTTGTATTTTTCACTCTTATGGAAGATATTCCAATTAAGTAATGTATATATTGTGAATAACTTATAATTCAAATTCTATAAGGAAATAGAAAGGGATATATAGTTTATATAAAACATGGGGCTTTTATTTATTTATTTATTTTTATTTTTACTTTATTTTATTTTATTTGAGAAATGTTGATCATCAAACAGATCACATAATTCAATATAACACCAGATCTATGTCAAGTTATTGAGGAAAACTCTCATTGTTTCTGCTACAACCCATCTTTCAAAGAATTTTTGACATTGAGGCTACTCAAAACCTGATCATACACTCTGGTTACTTTAGGACAGAAAGTGGTTAATAAATCATAATTTCAGGAAAAGAATATTTCCTCTAATATTCCATTTTTCTCTCTCTCATGAGATTGTTAGTTCCTTAAGAACCCTTTTTTATTTTTTATTTTTTCACCTTCAATGAAACTGTCAACCTCCCAACATCATGAGTTTAAATATGTCATCTCTGATGGATGATTTCCTGACGAGTATTTCTCAATCTTCAATATCTCCTATATTTATACTTTATTTTCTCTTTCCCCAGGCACCATTCTCATATACCGTCAATCCTTGACTTTCATGGGAGTAATGTTCCTAAAAAACTTCTCAAAAGTCAAAAGTGTGAAGATTGTAACTTTGAACTATGTGAAATAGGATGTTAGGTTCCTGTGACCACCAACAACTATAATCTTTACCCTAGAGATAACTGAATTTATGTTTTTTTTTCCTACATTTATTTATAACAAAGTATATGAACTTTTCCTAACACAATAACCATTAAATAACCCATTAAATTCAGGACACAAAATAAAATCAATAACATGCTACATTTTTTTTTCTCTCTAGTAAATTCCTAGACTTTTTGAATTAACATCTCAATTTAAAAAAAAAAAGAAAAAGATTGATTTCAGGCAATAGTCACTTTTATAATACCTGAAATTTACAGTACCATTAGTACTTCCTAGTTTATGTGAATCAAATGAATTGTCACAAAAATTCCAGTAGAAAATGACTGCAGATATTCCAGTCTAAAATTTATTTAATACTTAATTTTCTCATTCAGCTGCTTTACAGACTTTGCTGGCTTGGTCTTAGAATCCAAAGACTTAAATCACACTTTTGCAGGAATAATTACAATACATAGAAATGAGTTTTAAAGGCAAACAACAATAACATAAAGCAAACACATAGGAACCTCTTTAATAAATAACAGACTGGCCAATAAGATCAATGAAGTACCTGGTCGGATATCAGTGACTTGCACCCTTCGAGTCTCATTTTTACCCTCTATTGTGCATATCCTGAATATGTGTTTGCCCAAACTGAAGTAAAAATGAAGTTACTAATAAAGCCTTATGAATGCTTGAAGTTTGTGAAAGTTAAATCATTGCTTGTTGAGAATTGACTGTAATTACCAGTACTTCCTTTTTCGAAAACTTCCATTCTTTCAACTTTATCAATGCTAAAAAAATCATGCTAGAGCCATTATCCTTCTATTTCTTTCAAACCTTTATTATCACCTATTATCACTTATTCAAACCTTCTAATCTAATAAAGAAATTTTCTTATCTGTCAACAAAATCCCCTTATGTTTTTCTTGTTGTCATTATATTCATTATTCTTTTATGAGTTGGCCCCCAAATTACTACCATTCTCTGTCACTCATCTTCAAAAATTTGTCTTACAGTCATATTTCCTCCAGGAAAGATTTCATGAAAGAAATCCTTTATATACTGCTCTACTCAAATTGAACTATAATTTGAACACTCCCATATAATTGAAATCCTTTACATTTTTATAAATATAAGAGTATATATTTATTTATATACATATATATTAATTCTGTCAAAAATACTGAAATTAACTACATATACACTTACAGATATATTTATGAAGGATCATATATTTATGCATCCATGTACATACATACATACACATAATTTTTATGTATATATGATGTATATGGTTTTCAAGGAGAACTAGCACCTCTGCTAAAGCGGGTTTTGCTGAACCCTTTTCAGGGCTGCTTATTTACATTTGATACCCATCTGTCATTCAACTCCATTAATGACCATCCTAAGGTAAAAGTGTCTTGGCAGTGCCCAAGACTTTGATAGGAAGAACATTTATTCCACCTATACAGTAACAACCATAATATCAACAACAACACTATTAACTATAATAAATATTTAACATTTGCAAAGTGCTTTAAGGTGATACAAAGTATTTTACATACCTTATCTTATTTACTCCTCACAATAACCCTTTAAAGCATGTGCTATTACTAGTTCCACCTTACAGATGAGTAACTGAAGTTGAAACAAAATGACTTCTTCAGGATCCCACAGTCAGTTCATATTTGAGGCAGAAATTGAGCTCATCTTTTCCACACTCCATCTAGTAGCAATGACAAATAATACAGTAGTGTAATTTCCCCTGTAAACCAGTTGGAAGTAGTAGTCTCTCCACAAGGGATTGCTTCTTAGAATTATAGATGTGCAGATTTGGCAAGATGAAGGACTATTATTTTGGGGTAATCACTTCTTGGGCTCTTAGTCTTATTTCTTTATTTGTAGCAGATGATCAGTACTTGATGGTGGTGGTAGAAAGACCAAAAACATATATACATACATATATACATACATACATGTGTAAATATTTGTATATATGCATACAAGTGTGTATGTATATATGTGTGTGTGTTTGTTTACATGTACCTATGTGTATGTATCAAATAAGAATATATATATGCAAACACACATGAAAAGGCTACAAGCCAGGGCAAAGTGGAGGGAATACTGGTGCATGACCTTCTGTCTGAATGACTATGGACTCAATGTAGCCTCTGAAGCTGAGATGCAATAAACTATTGTTTGATGCTTAGATGCTTCTACTAATTTTGGCCCAATACTTAATATCAAGAAAACACAGGTTCTCCATCATACAGCACCACACCATCCATTTGTGGAACCATCAATTACAGCAAATGGAAAAGTTTTGAACAATGTAGACAAGTTTACATACCTTGGCAGGGTTCTTTCCAGGGAGGTACACATTAATAATCAAGTTGACACTTGCATTGCCATAGCTAGTTCAGTGTTTGGGAGACTCAGAAACAAAGTGTGGGAGAGAAGAAGAATTAGACTGACCAACAAATTGAAGGTCTACATAAACACTGTGTTTATCTCATTGCTGTACATGTGTGCAACCTAGACAGTTTACCAGCACCAGGTCAGGAAATCGAATCGCTTCCCTTTAAATTGATTTAGAAAGTTTCTGAAGATCACTTGGCAGTAGAAGTTGCCAGACAATGAGGTGATTTCTCAGCTAAAATGCCTAGCATTCAAATGTTAGCACAGAGAAGGTAACTGCAGTAGGCTGGGTATATTGCTCATTTGCAAATGGACACATCCTAAAAAGACTATTTTATGGAATACTCTCACAGGGCAAGTACTCACAGAGGATCTCTATTAAGAGCTTCAGAATTTATTGTGCTGCATGGGAGACAGTGGCACAGGAGTGCCCAGCATGATGTGCCCTCATTAGTGAAGGTACTGCCCTCTATAAGAAGGGCAGAATAGAAGCAGATCAAAGGAAACATTTGATGCACAAGTTTAGAATAATTAATCCAGGTGTTTATAGGGAATATTTGTGCTGGAATTTGGTAGAGCATTCTGAGCTTATTTCAGTCTGATCAGTTGTAGTTGAACACAATGGATTTTGTTTCTCACAGTGACATCATTTTGTTCTTCTCCAATAATGAAAGACAAGATGCAATATATATATATATATATATATATATATATATATATATATATATATATATATATATATATATATATATATATACACACACATACACAAACATACAAAGATATAGACCTGTCTATATACATACTTATATATAGACATATATATATGTAAACTTATTAGTTTAACAATGCAAAATATATTTTGGGATAATTTGAGAGGCAATATTTAGAAAGAAATTTAAGTGAGAAAAGAATCATACCATATGAGAGGTGGTCTTTAAGCTAAATTTTGAAAGTCATTAAGATCCTACAAAGAGAAATGAGAAGAAAGGCATATAGCTTTTAAGATTTGTGGACAAAAGGCATTGAGAAAGGAAATAAATTGTGTTGGGAGAGGAAAAGTGAACATATGTAGTTTGGCTAACAGAGAGAAAATATGTAATAATATTCTATTCTGGCAGTGAAGATCTTTCCATCCTAAGTATTAGTCTGTATTATATACCCCACAAAACTTTTCTGTGACTTCTGGATTTAAAGAACTTTCTGAAGAACTGAGATGTGAGTGACTTTCTCTAAAATGCATATATATATGTATATATATATATATATGTATATATATTTCAGTGCTAGGACTTATAACTAATCTTTCTTGCTTGTATGTAGCTCTCAATATAATACAACTAGGAAGCACAGTGGATAAAGGGCTGCCTGAAGTTAGGAAGACATGAGTTCAAATCTGGCATTAGGCAGTAGTTATGTGACCTTGCCCTAATCATTCAATATTTTTTACCTCAGTTTCCTCATCTTTAAATATACTGAAGAAGAATATGACAAACTACTCTAATATTGCCAAGAAAACCATAAATGAATTACAAAAAGGTAAAAATGAATGAAGCAACCGAACAATAACTGCAATAATATATCCATCAGTTATTCTCGAACTTTTATGATCTCAGGATTCCTTTACAATCTTTATTTTGGGGGGGTGAAGGGCAATGGGGTTAAGTGACTTGCTTAAGGTCACACAGCTAGGTAATTATTAAGTGTCTGAGGCTGGATTTGAACTCAGATCCTCCTGACTCCAGGGCTGGTGCTCTGTCCACTATGCCACATAGCTGCCCCCCAAATTCTTAAAATTAGTTGATGGCATCCCTGCCCCAAAGAGATTCATATATATTGATTCTATGTATAAAATTCATCATATTAGAAATTAATATATGTTCACACTAATATGAAAATAATTTTGACCTTACAGACCCCCTAAGAGTTTTGGAAATGCCCAAATTTTCCCAAAACATACTTTGAGAACTGTTTTACAATACTATACTACCTCTACTACCTCTCATATACGTTGAAAATTAGTTTTATTAATATATGCTGTTGTATAAAAATTATCCTTGTGTTCTTTTTTAAGAAATTTCTTAGGGGCAGCTAGATGGCATAGTGGATAAAGCACCGGCCCTGGAGTCAGGAGTACAAGGGTTCAAATCTTGTCTCAGACACTTAATAATTACCTAGCTGTGTGGCCTTGGGCAAGCCACCTAACCCCATTTGCCTTGCAAAAATCTTAAAAAAAAAAGAAAGAAATTTCTTCCCCCCCTTTTTGTTCTCTATTATGCTATAAATTCCTTGGAGGTAGAGAACTTCACTTATTTTTATACATCTTTTATATATTTTTATATACCGATAACCCTCGCTCAGTACTTAATATCCATGGTGGCTATTCAATACTTAATATTGATTAATATATTAAAACTTATGAGGTGACTGACTTCTTAAGTGGCTACTAGGAAAACTGAAATAATATAATTTTCAAAGGTAGGTAGTGCATAAGACAGGAGAGATATTAAATTCAAATACTCAGGAGTAATTTTTAGATACCATAGAGAAAGTCTTTAGATCTGGGCCCTATGGGAGCATAAAATATTTTTAGGAAGTCTGGACCTGAGATTTTATTCCCCTTGAGACTCCTGGTGAGGAAACCCTGCTGTAAATTATCATTTTTGATGCAATTAATGGTTAGAGAGTTACTTGAATCCTTATAAGTTAAGAGATACACCTAGGGTCTTACAATAAGTATGTTTCAGAGAAAAAATTCAAAAGAAATTCCTAAATTCAAAGGCCATTTTATACATACACCACCAAAAAAAAAAACCCAAACCCCTCCCTTTTATTACATGTTAATAATAATATCATATGTCAGAGCAATATGATGTCATAAGGAGTGCTCTAAATTTTCCTTAGAGGATTTCTAGAGACAGTGACGTATCTTTGTATAAACCTGGAGTCTTGATTCATATCAAAAAGGGAATGAAATAATAGGCTAAATGATCTTAAGTCCCTGTTCACCTTAATAAACATATTTTTTAGTCAGCAAGCATCCATCATCTTCTTTCCACTGTGTGTATTTGTGTATGTTTGTATGTGCTCATGTGTGTGTGTGTTTTTATGTGTATATGTATGTGTGTGTTTGATTCCATACTCTATGCCTCAACTTTTTTTTTCAAGAGCTATATAGATTTTTATCATTAGTCCTCTGGAGTTATGGTTCATCATTATACTATTAGAGTTCTTATATATTTTAGAATTATTTGCTTGGTCTCCTTTATCTGCTTTATTAATATGATATTTTATGTTCTTTTTATGAATAATTAGTAAATATTGCAAATAATTCTAAGCTTATCAGGTCCTACTCATAGATTTGTTAAGAATAATATCATAGTAAATTATTGAGGAAATCTACATGCTAAAAATGATAAATTTTATTTATTTATATTAAAAAGTTGACATGTATTTATGAATAAGCCCCACATTAGATTTAGGACAAAGTTGATGATTTTTTTCATATTTTTTCTATCACAGACCCTTTCCCATAGAAAACACTAATATATATTTGTTGGAGTTAATTGCATTATTTTCCATGTCTGATGGGGTTTTCTTTATTATATTATTTATAAATGTTTATTCTCTAGCATTTTGTTGGGGGGGGAGTTTTTCTATTTCTTCAACTGAATATTGACTGAATTTGGTGATCTCAGAATTTCATAATTGGCAAAGTCTTGTCCTCACATCTGTATGATGAAGAGAGTATTTCCAGCAATAGCTCTGTTGTGGGTCTGGACATGAATTTCTGAGAGTCAGGTTGGGTAGACAAACATATTGAAACACAAAAAGTTGAGAAGTGAAAATCTACCAACTTTATTTTTGGAAACTCAGACTTTTTTAGAGCAAAAACTTATCTCAGGAATGACCGGTTAAAGGAGACCCAGTTTTACAATATCTTGGGTAAATTTACAATATTTGTTCTTAAAAATATGCATACTTCTCTATCAAAGAAACCTTTTACAACCAACTCTGGAGCCACAAATTATCCTAGATCAGGGTTCACTGGTGAGCCAACGGATCCATACAATGAGGAATAGTCCATGCAATCTTTGATGAAGAAGATCACCAAGGATATGTGATTATCACTACCAGGGCTGACCCTCTACAGAGTCCCCCTTCTTAGGCATGCTGAAGCTTTAGGTGGTATGTTAGGACAAAAGACATTTAAGACAAATGGGCATAATACACTATATCAATAATAATGCAAAGATAACAGGAAGCATGCTCAGTAACAGGTTCATAAAATGAAAAGAATGAAACCTATTAATAAAGTTAAATAAATTATCAATACTTGAGTCCATTTCGATTCTAGGTGCCAATGCCAAATCATCAACAATTTTATGCAATTGATTCATATCCATAGTTATAGAATCACTATACCATATTCCATTCAAATAACCTTTATATTATCCCATAGAATAAGTGAAGTGTTATATTTTAAAGGAGTAACACAAATAACAGAAAATCTATAAACACATTGCAATTGTTCATTAAAGAGGTTTGTAATGAATTAATAAAATGATAAAGATCTTCATTAATTCTCTCCTGAGTATCTTCTGATAATTATAGAATATATTTAGCTTCCGATTTTTTCTTTATTCCCTACTTGTACAGAAATAGTCACCAAAGTAGCTGCTATAATGGCTGCTATGATACACAATGCAACTAATACATCTCTTCTGCCTAATTCTCTCTAATATTTTGTCTAAGAACTCATCAGCAAGAGACATATACTAGCCTTCTACCTTGGTGGGTATTATAGCAAATTTTGGTTTTCTTATCATGAAAACAACATCATCATCATCATCCTCTACTTCATTATTTATACATACTTGAATAGTGCAATTGTAACAGTTAACATTATATCCACCTTTTTTTTTCCTCTAATAATATTGACATCTTTGAAAGATCCTAACATGAAGGCAATATCTGGTCCTGTGCATGCAGTCACAGACAATTTCTTTTATGAATAAGGTATTTTGTCCAATGTCTTATTCCTTTGTATCTATACCTTATCTCATCTATAGCTGGTATAGCCTTCCGTATCTCTGAATTAGCTAACCCTATTTCTGGATATATAATTGGTTTAATATAACCTGGAATACCCCATGGAACAACTCTATCAGGAGAATTCTACACTTGTAGCAAAATAGAATGATCATAAATTCTTCCATCTGGTGTATGACAGGTAACCCAGGGTGAAAAGTATTCATTTTTGAAATCCCAAGCATGTAAATTTAAACAAGGAGATTCTGTAGGAATTATCTTTCTTCCTTCAGTACTTTCTACAAATGGAACTCCTGATATTTCTAAGGTACTAAATGTTCCCCTGTCATAAATATTTGGATGAGATGAATGATTAGTTTTACTTAAATTAACACATGGTTCAAAAATGCACGTTTTACAAAAGCATATAGGTGTCACAATAATTAAAAAGAGAAATTATGCCTAAGTTTTCTTCTCAGCATTTCTTCTTTGATATCTCCAGCAGGAACTTTGTTATATCCCAAATAATCTGCAACTTCCTCAATTAATACAATTTCAGCCATACTCTCTCCCCATTGTAGAGTAGTGACCCATGGAGGGTTTTGAACATAAGTCCAATATTCAATTCCTTTTACAGTCCTCAAATTGTTGATGAGTAATGTAAGTATCACAAATTGTCCCATAGGTCCATGATATATTCTCCTCTCATTTTTTCCTTTTCGATTTCTTAAGTGTAAGTTATTCATTTTATATATTACTTGATTCATCTGGTCTGAATGATATGATGTTACTTTCTGGTACCCAGATAGTTTCTCCATCTGTGGACAAAACAGAAGCATACCCTAAACTGCAAGTTAATAATGGATACAGTCATTTTCATTGTTGATATGTTAGGATCCTTCCATGTAACCATGCCCTTCTCTTCATGCTGCATATCCTTAAAAAAAGCTTGCTGCAAGTGTTAATTATTTATCATTCAATGTTAAAAACTTCATGGTATATAAGGGCTAGATGTACTCTGCTTCCTTGTTTCTCCTTTGTCTCTATATATTCCCCCTTCTTTTGCACTTCCAGAAATCTCTTAAGATCTTTATGTTTTCTTTCTACTAAAGCTTGACCAGTGGTGTTATAGGGAATACCTATAATATAGGCAGAATTTTTTTAAATGCCATAGAAGTATATCCAGGGTCATTACCTGTCTTTGTGGATTTTGGTATCCCTGCAATAGCAATCACACCTTGTGTGGCCTCTGACCTATATGCTGTTGCCATTGCACACGAACCAAATGTATCTACAGCAACATGAATTACATTTTTCCAAAAGATGTATAATGAGTCACATCCATCTGCCACAATCCATTAGGAACTTGGCCTCTAGGATTCTTAGAATAATTTGGAGGGGTAGGTAAATATGGAATGAATAGTTGACAGGATATCACTATATTCCTTAATTGTTCTCTCATGATCTTAAATTCTTTCCTTAGTAAAGAAGCATTCTGGTGAAATTTTTTATGAGACTGCCTAGCTTGCTCTTCTACTAAGCTTATAAGAAATGGAAGGGTTAATCAGCCCTATGATTGCCTTCATATAAGGGCCCAGGGAATCCAATGTTGGCATGAATGTATTCAATTAAATAAAAAGATTATATCTATCTTTTATAACTTCTGGTAAATCTTTAAAGAGTTTACAATTCTTCATCAGTGCTATGTTTAATAAAAGCTGTTTCTATGTATCTGACCACATGCTAACTATACTTACTATCTGTAAAAATGTTAAGGGTTTTTGGCTGTTCTATTAATACAATTAATTGGGCATGTAATTCATTCTTTTGTTTTGATTATTTTTTTTTTAAATTGCATTTATGTTTGGACCTACAGATCTATAAGGTCCGTGACATTGTTTAAAAATTTCAGGAAACCTAGAGTATCATAACTTTAGATACTTTCCCGCATTACCTCTACAGAGAAGTCAATCATTAACTCCAAATTTTGGCATCATTACAGTAAAATAGCTTATATTGATAAAACTAGATTATATAACATTTCAACATCTTGCTCATTAGTAAATTACCTAACTATAGGTTGCATAATATTCAATCTCCCAATAATTTTTCAAAGCCTTTCACATTTATTCAGTATTATTGGAAATCATTGCAGTTAAGCTATAACTTCCCAATTTCTTATACAATGTTCTTCTAAGGTTACCATTTTTGCTTTTTCAAAATTAAACATTAAATTCTTAACCTACACGAAACATGTTTCCATGCTGACATCTCATTCTCTTTAAGTTAACCATATAACTAAATATCTGTTATACATAAATTTCATTCATATCTGTTTTAATAAGCTTATTTTCCTCTTGTTCAAATACACTCCTGTTTTCAAAAAGAAAATAAGATTCTATGAATTCAGTTTTATACACTCACACATATACATATATATACATATATATGCATATATATGTATATATATGTATATATATATATATATATATATATATATATATATATAATTTTCAAAAAAATCCAATGTAAAACTTTTACCCATGCCAGGGTTACAGGATACATATATAATTTCCTCTTAAATAACAGATATTAAATAAGTTTCTTTGATCTTATATATAAAATATTACCTTTAAGAAACACTAGGAGGAAGAGCACAGCTTTTCCTAATCTCTGAGTCAAAAGACCTTTAGAAATATAACTTTGTTGGTAAGGTATTCTCCAGTTTTCTTATTTCAAATCTTTATAAAAGTGATGGATGATACTTCAATTCATCCATTGTTACTGTAACACAATATGAAAGTTTCAAAAATTTATCTGAATCTGTTCTTATACAAAGTTTACTGATTACATAACACATTTCAATTTAATGTATATTCTCTTTACTCCCTAAAACTCTGTAATACATAACAATTTCTTGAGACCAGATGTTTCTAGAATCCCTTTTTATGATTACAAGTTTTTTCTTTAAAGTTGTCTTAATAATCTTATGAATTCTAAACTCATGTTCAGAATTACCTTAAATTATTTTCCTTTCCAAAATATATAAAAGTTTGCAAATCCTTCTTATCTGTATCAGTGCTATTCTAACTTCTAAATGCTCTAACTTAAAAGAACTTTCTATCTTCACTGACAAAATGATGTTCTGGGAACTGGAGATTCCTCACATTTTGAGATATTAAGGTAGTATGCATTAACTATTTAAATTTACTGTTTATCATTCCTAGCTCACCCCCAAATGTTTTTATTTTACATATATATATATATATATATATATATATATATATATATATATACATCATGCTAATTAAGAGCATTCCAAAAATAATTTTGGAGACAATTTCAATTTCTCCTAGATCCCTTAAAAGTATAATTTGCCAAATCAGTGAATAAAATTCATTAGTCTATCAGAACAAAAAATAGACACTAGAAAATAAGAGAAATTAATAGAATCCCTTCTCCTCCAAAAACAACATGATTCTCAGGAAAATCTTCCTTTTTTGACACCAATCATGCGTTTTGGAAAAAAGAAGATCTAATTTTGAAAAGAAAGAATGGAAAAAGATAAGCCAATCAGAACCCAGAGAACGGCAGGCCTGAGAGAAACTGAGAGCTTCTCTCTGCCTGTATTTTACAGCAAACACATAAATGGAGTCAGAGCATTTAGAACCAGAGAAGCCCCCAAAATCTAGGGAAACCCACTCTACTCTCCCACTAGAGGGTCCCTTTAAACATTACACAAAGACAAAAAACAACAGGATAACACCACCAATGGTGACAAATCTTCCAAGAAATCAGAGGAAAAATGCAGAGAACCTTCCATTTTTCACAATACATTTTTCCATTCAAAGGATTTGATATCTAACACTTCATGATTTCAACTATAAATCACTATAATTTTTGAGAAGGCAGTCACTCAAAAATCCCTCAACCTAATTGGAATATCCCCTGTCCCCAATCAGCTTAGAGTAAACCAAATAATTTCCACAGCCCTAAATCTTTTCTGGGAGTGGAGTCTCTTTTTTTTAAATACTCAATCATCCCATTATTTTTAGTAATAATCAAATTACATATTTTAAAATGAACCTGATTATCTTGTCTTTTTGAAATTAAATAGCATTTTTAATATATTTAACATTTTATTTTATTTTATCAAGTCTTCATGAAACAATTCTCTCTCTCTTATCTAGTGCTTTTTTCTTAATTCCTCTCTCAGTTAATTTCAAGATCTAGATAAGCAAAGCCATGAGCAAACAAGCTGTCTCACACCCATTGCTTCCTTCTTTTTCAGGCAATTTTAGCCATGCCTATTCATATGCCTGTAAACTATACTCAATTTGAATATTTAGTCCTGCCCATGGACCAGTGCCAGAGAGCATTTCAAATGTTATTCTTAAGTTCCCTGCTTCACTTCTTTTAGCCTGACTAGTGTAATTCTCAAAACAGACAGTTTTCCATATTAAGTAATCTCCTGGTGTAAGAGTACCTTTTGCTATCATGATCCAAAATTCTGGGGCTAATATTTATCTACCTAATATTTCTATTTTATTCAAAACATATGGCCTGGTGTTACCATACATGCTTGTTACTGATTGTAGTGCTCTAAATGTTTTAAATTCTAAATTATTGTATCCTCCCAAAACTATCCATGGAATTTTTGGATCAAGTCTCTCAAGTATGGGAAAAGAGAACAATAACACTCTCACGTCCCATGGAATCTTCTCTCCCTTATCTATTGCTTTTCTTTTTTTTTCTTTTTTTCTTTTTATTAAAGGTATTATTTGAGTTTTACAATTTTCCCCCAATCTTGCTTCCCTCCCCCCACCCCTACCCCACAGATAGCACTCCATCAGTCTTTACTTTCTTTCCATGTTGTACCTTGATCCAAATTGGGTGTGATGTGAGAGAAATCATATCCTTAAAGAGAACAGAATTCTCAGAGGTAACAAAATCAGACAATAAGATATCTGTTTTTTTTTTTTCCAAATTAGAGGGAATACTCCTTGTACTTTGTTCAAACTCCACAGCTCCTTATCTGGATACAGATGGTACTCTCCTTTGCAGACAGCCCAAAATTGTTACCAATTGTTGCACTGATGGAATGAGCAAGTCCATCAAGTTTTAACATCACTCCCATGTTGCTGTTAGGGTATACAGTGTTTTTCTGGTTCTGCTCCTCTCACTCAGCATCAGTTCGTGCAAATCCCTCCAGGTTTCCCTGAAATCCCATCCCTCCTGGTTTCTAATAGAACAATAGTGTTCCATGACATACATATACCACAGTTTGCTAAGCCATTCCCCAATTGAAGGACATTTACTGGATTTCCAATTCTTTGCCACCACAAACATGGCTGCTATAAATATTTTTGTACAAATAATGTTTTTACCCTTTTTCCTCATTTCTTCAGGGTATAGACCCAATAGTGGTATTGCTGGGTCAAAGGGTATGTACATTTTTGTTGCCCTTTAGGCATAGTTCCAAATAGCTCTCCAGAAGGGTTGGATGAGTTCACAGCTCCACCAACAGTGTAATAGTGTCCCAGATTTCCCACATCCCTTCCAACAATGATCACTATCCTTCCTGGTCATACTGGGCAATCTGAGAGGTGTGAGGTGGTACCTCAGAGAAGCTTTAATTTGCATTTCTCTAATAATGATTTAGAGAATTTTTTCATATGTCTATGGATTGCTTTGATCTCCTCATCTGTAAATTGCCTTTGCATATCCTTTGACCATTTGTCAATTGGTCAATGGCTTTTTGTTTTAAAAATATGACTCAGTTCTCTATAATTTTAGAAATGAGTCCTTTGTCAGAATCATTATTTGTAAAGAATGTTTCCCAATTTATTACTTTTCTTTTGATCTTGATTACATTGGTTTTATCTGTGCAAAAGCTTTTTAATTTAATGTAATCGAACTCATCTAATTGGTTTTTAGTGATGTTCTCCAACTCTTCTTAGTCATAAACTGTTCCCCTTTCCATAGATCTGACAGGCAGACTAGTCCTTGATCTTCTAATTTGCTTATAATATTGTTTTTTATGTCTATGCCCTGTAACCATTTGGATCTTATCTTGGTAAAGGGTGTGAGGTGTTGGTCTAATCTAAGTTTCTTCCATACTAACTTCCAATTATCTCAGCAGTTTTTATCAAAGAGGGAGTTTTTATCCCAATGGCCGGACTCTTTGGGTTTATCAAACAGAAGATTAATAATCATCTCCTGCTTTTACACCTAGTCTATTCCACTGGTCCACCACTCTATTTCTTAACCAATACCAAACAGTTTTGATGACTGATGCTTTATAATATAATTTTAGATCGGGTAGTGCTAAGCCACCTTCGTTTGCATTTTTTTGATTAAGCTCCTGGCAATTCTTGACATTTTATTTCTCTATATGAATTTACTTACAATTTTTTTCTAACTCATTAAAGTAATTTTTTGGAATTTTGATTGGTAGGGCACTAAACAGATAGTTTAGTTTAGGTAAAATTGTCATTTTTATTATATTAGCTCTCCCTATCCATGAGCAGTTGATATTTGCCCAGTTATTTAAATCTGATTTAATTTGTGTGAGAAGTGTTTTATAATTGTTTTCAAAAAGATTCTGAGTCTGTCTTGGCAAATAGACTCCCAAATATTTTATACTGTCTGAGGTTACTTTGAATGGGATTTCTCTTTCTAGCTCTTCCTGCTGTATTTTGCTAGACATATATGGAAAAGTTGAGGATTTATGAGGGTTTATTTTTTAACCTGCAACTTTGCTAAAATTGCTAATTGTTTCCGGGAGTTTTTTAGATGAGTTCTTTGGATTCTCTAGGTAGACCATCATGTCATCTGTGAATAGCGAGAGTTTTGTCTCTTACTTCCCAATTCTAATTCCTTCAATTTCTTTTTCTTTTCTAATTGCTGATGCTAACATTTGTAATACATTATTGAATAGTAGTGGTGATAATGGGCACCCTTGTTTGAACCCTTATCTTATTTGTAATGCCTCTAGCCCTTCCCCATTGAATATAATTCTTGTTGATGGTTTCAGATAGATACTGCTAATTATTTTAAGGAAAAGTCCATTTATTCCTACATTCTCTAGTGTTTTTAATAGGAATGTATGCTGTATTTTGTCAAAAGCTTTTTCAGTATCTATTGATGTGATCATATGATTTCTGATAGGTTTGTTGTTGATATAATTGAGTATACTAACATTTTTCCTAATATTGAACCATCCCTGCATTTCTGGAATAAATCCTGCTTGATCATAATGTATTATCCTAGTGATGACTTGTTGTAGTCGTTTTACTAAGATTTTATTTAGGATTTTTGCATCTATATTCATCAGGGAAATAGGTCTATAATTTTCTTTCTCTGTTTTAACTCTTCCTGGTTTAGGCAACAGTACCATATTGGTTTCATAGAAAGAGTTAGGCAGAGTTCCATCTTTCCATATTTTTCTAAAGAGTTTATATAGGATTGGAACCAATTGTTCCTTAAATGTTTGGTAAAATTCACTTGGGAATCCATCAGGCCCTAGAGATTTTTTTTAGGGAGTTCAATAATGGCTTGTTGAATTTCTTTTTCTGAGATAGGGTTGTTTAGGTATTTAATCTCTTCTTTATTTAACCTGGACAACTTTTATTTTTGTAAATATTCAACCATTTCACTTAGATTATCAAATTTTTTGTCATAGAGTTGGGCAAAATAATTTCGAATTATTACTTTAATTTCTTCCTCGTTGGTGGTGAGTTCGCCTTTTTCATTTATGATACTAGCAATTTGGTTTTCTTCTTTCTTTTTTTAATCAAATTGACCAGCGGTTTATCAATTTTATTGATTTTCATAATACCAACTTTGGGTTTTATTTATTAATTCAATAGTTTTTTTGTTTTTGATTTTATTAATTTCTCCTTTAATTTTTAGAATTTCTATTTTGGTATTTGGGGATTTTTGATTTGTTCTTTCTCATTTTTTTAGTCGCATGTTTAGTTCATTGATTTCCTCTTTCTCCAATTTATTCATATAAGCATTTAGAGCTATAATATATCCCATGAGAATTGCTTTGAATGAATCCCATAGGTTTTGGTATGTTGTTTCATTATTTTCATTATCTAGGATAAAATGATTAATTCTTTCTATAATTTGTTTTTTTTGGTCCACTCGTTTTTTAAAATGAGGTTATTCAGTTTCCAATTTGCTCTGGGTCTATATCTCCTTGGCCCAGTATTGCATATGACTTTTATTGCATTTTGATATGAGAAAGATGTATTCACTATTTCTGCCTTTCTGCAGTTGATCATTAGGTTTTTATAAGTTCCATGTACTGCAGAGAAAAAGGTATATTCCTTTCTATCCCCATTCAGTTTCCTCCATATGTCTACCATTTCTAATTTTTCTAACAATCTATTTACCTCCCTAATTTCTTTCTTGTTTGTTTTATGATTTGATTTATCTAGATTTGATAGCAGGAGGTTGAGGTCTCCCACTAGTAGAGTTTTGCTGTCTATGTCTTCCTGTAATTCTTTCAGCTTCTCCTCTAAGAATTTGGGTGCTGTCCCCACTGGGTGCATACATATTCAATATTGAAATGTCTTTATTGTCTATGGTACCTTTTAGGAGGTTAAAGTTTCCTTCCTTATCTGTTTTAACACTATTTTTGCTGCTGCTTTGTCTGTGATAAGGATTGCTACTCCTGCTTTTTTCACTTCAGCCGAAGCAAAATATATTTTGCTCCAACCTTTCACCTTTACTTTATATCTATGTCTCTGCTTCAAATGAGTTTCTTGTAAGCAGCATATTGTAGGGTTCTGGTTTTTAATCCACTCTGCTATTTGCTTACATTTTAAAGGAGAATTCATCCCATTCACATTCAAGGTTATGATTACTAATTCTTTATTGCCCTCCGTGCTATCTTCCCTCTGTTTGTATTTTTCTCCCTTTCCCCCCCTTCTATCCAGATTCCCCAGTATTTTGTTTTTGAATATCACCCCCTTCAGTGTGTTTGCCCTCCTATATCACATCCTCCGCTTTCTTTCCCCTTTCCCTTTTTTCCCTTTTCCCTTCCCTTCCTTTTGTTATTTCCCCTTATTTCCCCCCACCCCCCTCCCCTTTCTCTGCCCCCCTCCCCTTTTCCCCTTTTAATACTTTAAAGGTTAGATGTTTTATAAGTTAACTGAGTATGTGTAAGTTGACTTTAAGCCAAGTCTGATGAGAAGAAGATTCAGGTGTTTCTCCTCTGCTCCCTTCTTCCCCCACTATTACCATAGGTTTTTTATACCTCTTAGTGTAATGAGATTTGTCCCATTAAATCCCCTCCCTTCTCCTGTCTCTTTCCTGTCCCCCTTTTTAGGGAGGTAGTGTATTTTTTTTAGATCATTCTATCTAGGTCATAGAGAATTCTGAGTGTCTGTCCCTTCTAGTTCTGTATATTCTATTGAATAGAGTCAAAATTCCTGAGAGTTATTAGAGTCTTTCTCCCAAGTGGGGTTAAAGCCAGTTACATCCCATTAGATAGCAGTCTCATGGCTAGGTATATTCTGTCTGTTAGAGTTATATTTCTCAGGATTTATGAGTCTCTTCCCCCCCCTGCCCCATGCTGGAATATAGTCAGTTTCAACTTACTGGATTGCATTTTTTTTCTTTTACCACCCCCCCCTTTTTTTTACCTTTTTCATGTGTCTCTTGAACCTCCTGTTTGATGTCCAAATTTTCTGTTTAGCTCTGGTCTTTTCATCAGAAATTTTTGGAATTCTTCAATTTCGTTAAATGTTGATCATTTTCCCTGGAAGAAAAGGCTCAGCTTTGCAGGAAAGTAGATTCTTGGCTGCATTCCAAGCTCCTGTGCTCTTCAAAATATCTCGTTCCAGGCCCTTCAATCCCTTAAAGTTGATGCATCCATGTCCTGCATGATGCTTACTGTGCCTCCTTGATATTTAAATTGTTTCTTTCTGGCTGCTTGCAGGATTTTCTCTTTTATCTGATAGTTCTGGAGTTTGGCCACAACATTCCTTGGTGTTTTCATTTTAGGATCTTTTTCTGGTGGGGATTGATGTATCTTTCAATAACTACTTTGCCCTCTGATTGCATGATATCAGGACAGTTTTCCATCACTAGATCCTGTAATATTAAGTCCAGGCTTTTTTTCTCTTCAAAGTTTTCAGGAAGTCCTATAATTTTCAGGTTGCCCCTCCTCGATCTATTCTTGAGGTCAGTGGTTTTGTTGATGAGGTATTTTACATTTGCTTCTATTTTTTTCTGTTTTTTTGATTTTGTTTAACTGACTCTTGCTGTCTCATGGAGTCATCAGATTCTGTAGACTCCATTCTTTCTTTGGGGGAGGAGTTTTCTTCATTAGCCTTTTGCAACTCCTTTTCCAATTGGTCAATTCTACTTTTGAAAGAGCTTTCCAATTGATCAATTGATGTTTTGAGAGAATTAATTTCTTTTTGCATTTGGTCATTTGAGGATTTGAGAGATTTATTCTCCTTTTGTTTTTGTCCAATTGTACTTTCTAAGGTTTTGTTTTCTTGTTGTAAGGTATTAATTGTCTCCCCAAATTTTTAAGCTCCTTCCTTATTTATTCAAGGAAGTCTTTCTCTGCTGGAGACCAGATTGTATTCTCAGAGGTTCCAGGTCTCTCTGAGTTGGGGTCTTTCCCTTCAAGGAATTTTTCTATGGATCCACCTTTCGCTGACCCTTCTTCATTATTCTAAGACCTTGCGTTGGGGGGGGGGGGTTGGTTCACCTGGGCTTGGGATCTCCAAAGGCTTTACTGAGTGCAGTTTCTCTGGCTAGCCAATAGCAGGTGCTGGTTGCTTTCTCTGGAGTGTCTGTGACCTTGGTTGAGAGGCCTTCTCCCTTTGCTTGAGGGAAGGAATTGGAGCTATTGAATTTTTTTGCCTTCAATCAATGGTGGGCTTTACCCTGGCCTGAGGTCATTCCTCAGCTGGGCTGGTTCTTCTGCTTACACACCTGGGCCTGAGGCAGATGTAGTTTGCCTTTGTTTGGGGAGAGGTCTCTATGTAATGGAGGCGTGCCCTCAGAGTTTCTCAAACCTGAGGAGCCCAGGGATGGCGTCCGCAGCTATCTTGCACCAGACCTCTCCCTGCAGCCCCTTCCCCAAGCTCCAGGGGGACAGCACAAACACCAGTGCCTCTGCTTTCCCGTGGACCCAAGCCCCTTTCTTCCAGCCCCACCACTGATCCAGCAGGTCTGGCTCTCGGGCCCTCAGACTCCTGGTTCCAATTCATCTGTTAATCTGGCTGATCCCGGGCTGATCCTCTCTTGGAGCCCAGACTCACCTGCTGGTACTCACCCAAGGCTATTGAGGGAGACAAATCCTGAGGTAGATGTTCCTCTCCTGGCTTTTCTTTCTGGATTTCGTGGTTTGGATTTCTTTTAAGAGGTTTGTTTCATGTGATAGATGGGGAAGAGATCAGGAGACTTTAGAACTGTGCCTGTCTTCTCTCCCCCATCTTGGCTGCAAGTCTCTCTATTGCTTTTCAAGCAGCTATTTGAGCAATATTCACATGGCCTTTATCTTTGTTAGTGTTTTCTTCTTTAGACCATAAAGGAGCAGAAGGTGGGCTATTAGAGTTAGGAGGAGGTGATGCTGTCTGGGGAGCCACTACCACCTGAAGCCCAGGAGCAGCAGTTGCTGCAGCAGCCAGAGTGGGTGGGGCCCAGCCTCCCAGAGACTCTTAGGTACAAGTTCCTAAAGTGGAAGCTGGGAGGAGGATTCTCTTGGGAAGGTATGGCCCTATGGCCTTGGCCTCCACACCCTCCTTCCACCCAGATTCAGGCACTGGTCTGGAGGTGGTGTTGGAAGTAAAAGCCACACTCCTTTTTACTCTTATCTTCCTGTGGAATACTTTGAACATCTACATCAACTTTTAATACACTCTGAGGAACATCCCCAGGTGGAGTCAGGAAGATTTTTAAAACATTCCCCAATGAACAGACTCCTATAGGAAATGCCTCCTGACCTTCCTTTTTAAAATGTTCATTCATCTGTTTCTCCACAGTTTCCCCATTCTTCAATTCTTAACACTCCTTCTTCTGGAAACCAAGGATAATATTTTTGTAGGCATTCACTAAATTCTTCCAATTGTTTTGTTGTTATTAACAAGCCTCTTTCTTTAACAATCTACTTGAGGGGGCGGAGCCAAGATGGCGACAAGAAGGGATCCAGCCTTAGGAGCTCTCTGATAAAATTCATCAGCTAAGGATTCTAACTAAAATTTCGAGAGACAGAACCCACAAAGGGACACAGTGAGGCAGTTCTCCTACTCAAGGTAACCTGGAAAAGAGCAGAAAGGCTCTGCTCCCCGGGTCGGAGAGGCGGCCCGCCAGAGGGGTGGCTCACCAGAGCCAAAGAACCTCAGCCTCCCAGAGGCAGCCTCGGGGCACTGGGGGTCTCAGCTCACAGCAGCGGGGGAGTCTCCTGAGCCGCACCCCAAGGTGCACCAGGAACAAAGTGGGGGAACAGCAGGGGACGTCTGCCAGAGCAAGCACATGGAGCCCAGCCCTAAGGGCACAGGGCAAGCAGCATTGTCTTTCCCCAGCCCTGATCCAGGAAACAGAAGCAGGCTAAGCCAGTAAGCATGAGCCCCCAGGGCATGAGCCCATTGAGAATAGGGAGGGGAGTGAAGAGAGACAGCCTAGTTCTGTCCTCTGCCCCTGAAACAGGACTCTGGGGCTCTGACCACATTTAGATCCTGACCACAGTCTAGGCCCCCCCATAGAACAGCAGCCCCCCCCACATCAGCCCCTTGGCAGAGGGGGGCGCTTATGGTCATTCACAGACCAGGAGGGAGGACAGAACCTCACAGACTGAGATCCTTGTGGGAGTATCCCAAAAGCTCAAGAAACACCCCAAACCAGGCTCAGGCTGGGAAAATGAGCAAGCAGAGAAACAAAAAGAAGACTATTGAGAAATATTTTGCAAATGAGCCCAAGAAGGACCAAAATAGTCTGAAGATGAGGAAGCACAAGCTCCTGCATCTAAAGACTCCAAGCAAAACAGAAATTGGGCTCAGGCTATGATAGAGCTCAGAAAAGACTTTGAAAATCAAATGAGGGAGTTGGAAGAAAACCTGGGAAAAGAAAGGAGAGAGATGCAGGAAAAATATGGAAATGAAGTCAACATCTTAGTCAAGGAAATCCAAAAAAATGCTGATGAAAATAGCATGCTAAAAACCAGCTTAGGTCAAATGGATAGAACAGTTCAAAAAAGTTATTGAGGAGAAGAATGTTTTAAAAAGCAAAATTGGCCAGATGGAAAAAGTGATAAGAAATCTCTCTGAGGAGAACAAATCCTTCAGACAAAGAATAGAATTCAAGGAGATTGATGAATTTAACAGAAATCAGGAATCAATACTTCAAAACCAAAAAAAATGAATAATTAGAAGAAAATGTGAAATATCTAATTTAAAAAACAACTGATATGGAAAACAGACTTAGGAAAGATAATTTAAAATTATTGGAATACCTGAAAATCATGATCAGGAAAAGAGCCTTGACATCATTTTCAAAGAATTACTACAGGAAAATTGCCCTGATATTCTAGAAGCAAAGGGCAAAATAGAAATGGAGAGAATCCACCGATCCCCCAGAGAAAGAGATCCCAAAAAACCAACCCCTAGGAATATTATAGCCAAGTTCCAGAACTCCCAAGTCAAAGAGAAAATATTACAAGCAGCCAGAAGGACACAATTCAAATATCGTGGAGCTGCAGTCAGGATCACACAGGACTTAGCAGCAGCTACATTGGAAGCTCATAGGGCTTGTAATAAAATATACCGGAAGGCAAGAGAGCTTAGAATGCAGCCAAGAATGAACTACCCAGCAAAGCTGAATCTCCTCTTCCAGGGAAAAAGATGGACTTTCAGTGAACCAGGGGAATTTCAAAGGTTCCTTTTGGAATGGCCAGAGATGAACAGATCTTCAGATACAGGACCCAGGTGAAGCATGGAGATTGGAGGAGAGGGGGTAAATATGAGGGACTTAATGAGGATGAACTGCATGTATTCCTGCATAGAAATATGAGGGACTTAATGAGGATGAACTGCATGTATTCCTGCATAGAAAAATGACACTGATAATACTCATATGAAACTTCTCAGTTAATAGAGCAGGTAGAGAGAGCTTTTATAGTTGAAGCACAGGAGAAAGCTGAATTTGAAGATAAAATGTGGTGTAAAAATGGAGTCAATACAAAAAAAAGGGAAATGGAATGGGAGAAAGAAAAAGGAGAGGGGGAATAGTCCAAGATATTTCACATAAGATTTTTTTTTATTACAATGAGCTATTGCAATGATATGGAAGGGGGGAGGCAAGGGGGAATGAGGGAAACTTTGCTCTCATCAGAGATGGCTAGGAGAGGAAACAGCAAATATACTCAATGGGGTATAGACAACTGGAGTAAGAAGGAGGGGGGAGCAGGGGAAGGGGTGGGGATGTGAATAAAGGAGGAGAGGATGGACCATGGCGGGAGAGTGGCCAGATATAACACATTTTCTTTCTTACTTCTTGCAAGGGGCTGGGAATGGAAGGCCTGCCCAGGACCACAGGGCCAGGTGGATTCTGGGCCTAAGGGGCGGTATGGGGGCTCAGGGCTTCTTGGCCCTGGGACCAGGGATCTGTCTGCTGCTCCACTCAGCTACCGTACAGCAGAGTCATATTGAAAGGAGAGAGAAAATAGAGTACATGGTAGTGGAGAAATAAGAAAGGAGGGAGTTGCGATCAGCAATGGCAATGGTGCAAAAATATGGAAATAACTTTTGTGATGGAGTTATCATAAAGAATGAGATCCACCCATGACAGAGTTGTTGGTGTTGGAACAAAGACTCAAGCACATTTTTTGTGATGATTATTTGGGGGAGGGTGCAGGGCAAGTGGGGCTGGATGGCCTGCCTGGAGCCACATAGCGGGGTGATCTTTGGATGTCTGGGGCCGGATTTGGACCCAGGTGCTCCTGGCTCAAGGGCCAATGCTCTGTCTGTCACCCAACCACCCCTACTATTATTACTATTTTATTTTATGTCTTTTTTTTTCCTTTCTTTCTTTTTTTTTTTTTTTTTTGGTTTTTTGGGGGATCAGGTGGCTTGCATGTCACACAGCTGGGTGATTGTAGGGTTTACGAGGGTGGATGTGGACTCGGGGCTTGTGGCTCCAGGGCTGTTGCTTTGTCCATTGCGCCACCACCTGGCCATACCTACAATTATTACTATTATTATTTTTTTATTTTAATTTTTTTCCTCTCCCCTTTACTTTTTTCACCCAAACAAGTCTATCTATATTCATGGGGGAGGAGGAGGGGTATTTTGTTTACTTGTAAACAAGAATATTTTATTAATGTAAAAAAAAAACCATTTGTACAAAATGAGAATAAAAAAATAAATTTAAAGAAAAAGAAGAAAAAAAACAATCTACTTGAGCACTTTCAAATAATGTCCTCTATCCTTAGACTGTCCCTGTGCCATTTTAACACTCTCTGTTTTAGACCTGAGGAAAAATTATCTACCTTAATTGCCTGCTTTCCCTTTATGAGCACTCTTTAACCTGCAGGTTTCCAGACTTTATCTTTCCTTTCCAGATTGATACCCCTCCAGATTTACTGTCTGTCCGTCCATCTATTCATCAGTCAGTCTGTCCATCTGTCAGTCCCTGTTCAGGCACCAGCTATCACCAGAAGTAGCTCTGGTGTATGTATGGACATGAATTTCCGAGAGTCAGGTTGTGTAACAAACATATCCAAACACAAAAGGTTGGGAAGTGAAAATCTACCAAATTTCTTTCTGGAAACTCAGACTTTTTATAGCAAAAACTTATCTCAGAAATGACTGATTAAAGGAGACCCCCTCCTTGTCCCACATTTCTCCCACTCTAATACATCCTTCACTTAGCAGGCAAAGTGATGTTTTTTAGATGTATTTTTCTTCATTTCATTAAGTTTTTCCAATAAGTTTTTTTTAACTTTATAATTTTTTAATTTTTTTAAAAAGTTGAACTCAAATTTTATCTCTTGAGAAGACAAGTAATATGATACTGATATTATATATATATATATGTATATGTATGCATATATATATATATATACACACACACACTGTTGCAAAACAAAATACAATTAAAAAGAAAAAAATAAAGAAAATAAAACAAATGTTCTTTAGTGTTCTTTCTGGAAAGAATATTTTATAATGGTAACAATTTTTTGGTGTTTTGGGTTTTTTTTGGCAAAATGGTACCTTTCTCATTTGCATATGGAGCCTCCATCTCTCTCCTTCCCCCAACCTTCAGGGTTGAATCTTTATTGAATACTACTTAAAGTATAATTAAATGTCTGTTATCAGGCATTATGGAGAAAACAATTATAATTATTCATTATACTTTAAAAACATTTCTGTAAGTACTTCTTGTAATATTCAGACAGTTTATCATATTTCCTACTACTATACACATTTAATTGAAAATTTGGAGCCAGTAATTTGTAGTAGTCTAGATTGTGAGTGGTTATCTGCACATTATAGAATAACGCAGCGATTCTCAAATAACCCTTTTGTTAGCAGTTCTTGTCAAACTTTTCTTTTTTATTATTCATTCAGATTTTCATCATATTTTAACAGACACAAAAATTAAAATTGTATTTTTTCTTTCAGCAGTCAACATTTCATATTGACTTTTGCATAAATAAAAGCTTTCCCACTGTCCAATATGTACATAAAATAACCTCAGAATAAGACTAATTCTCCAATAACCTTATAATATTTAAAGCTTTCATGCAGCTCATCATTTCACTTATTTTTTTCCTACATTTGGCTTTGTTTATAAAGCATTTCCTCATAACAGCACTTTGAGATAGGTGGTATAAATATTTTACAGTGTATGAAATTGAGACTGAGAGAAGTTAAATAGCTTCCCTAAGAATAACTCAAACTCAAATCTTCTGACAACTTCTTGCAATTTCTCCCCATGATGCCTCTCTCTTCTTTTATGTCTGTTTCACCAGTAGAAAGTGAGATACCCTAAATTGTGGTTATTAAAAGACAAATAAATGTGAGGTTTTACTTAAAGCAAATTTTTTTAGCAAGATATTGTTTTATGTTCACAGAAATTAAATGATTTTCTATGATTATTCTAAAGATATCCACATTTCATTAGTTGTGCATTTTTTCAGAAATGGCACAAAATGGAATTTTTCTTATACTTTATACACATCCAAACAAATTAGTCTTTTACTTCCATATTACTAATTTTTCCTAAAAATATGCAAAATTAATTGGCAGAGAGGGAAAATAGAATAAGCTTTTCTAAATAAGTTATCAGTATTAATATAAAAGAATGTTAGATCTATTCTACATCTACATAGATTTGACTATAAATATAATCTAGTGACTAGTCTTAGCATTTACTGATCTCATTATTAGTGAAAAGTAAGAATACAAGTTAATTCAATTCAGTTTAATTAAATTCAATGCAATGTAATGAAATGCAAAATAAAATAAGGAAAGGAAAGGTAATACATTGCCATGTCACACCATGACATGACAAAAACAAAAGTGTTACCAAATGTAACCCTGGAATTCTAGAGGGTAATTAAGTGCTAGGGGAAAATTTCCTTATTATTATGGAACAGCTCCTATAGGACTTCCTCCCTAACTCATATTTACAAATGGATAAGGCCCCCAGGGATAAATATTTTCCAGGTTAAAAGTTCTCAGTGGATGCTTACTTCTAAAGAACTAATTATCAAGCCTCCAGTTGTGTGCTTATTTTTGAGTCATCTAGTAGATACAATTAACTCCAAGAAAATGTATTATTGATTAATAGCAACAGTAGAAACAAAAAGTTGAAACTTAAAAACTTGGACTGATCTATACCTTAATGGATATCACTGGGAAAGGTAGACAATGACAAAGTATACATTGATAGTGAATTGTATCCAGAAACCATGAGGTTTGGGTAATTTAGCCCTCTAGCTCTGTAGGGTTCCAATATATTTTTTTTCTTCTTGTGGTATCCACAGATGTTATCCCCTCTAAGGTTCAACATCACCTATGGGCAGGTCAATCAGCTGGTCACCCCAGGTCTCAGCTTAACTGCCAAGGCTAATTCCTTTGTCTGTTTACTTAGCTATGTTAACAATTGATTGCTAGGGCAGCTAGGTGGTCTAGTGGATAAAGCACCTGCCCTGAAGTCAGGAGTACCTGAGTTCAAATCCGGTCTCAGACACTTAATAATTATCTAGCTGTGTGGCCTTGGGCAAGACACTTAACCCTGTTTGCCTTGCAAAAACCTAAAAAAAAAAGAAAAAAACCCAATTGATTGCCAAATTTAACTTTCCTTTGAATCCATAGCTAGTTTTCTTCTCCAGTGCCATAACTCTTATTGTTCAAATGACTTCTGCCTCAATGTATTTTTGAGTATATTGCTTTCTAATAAGCAAATTTCTAATGCAAAGTACTTCAGGCAATAAACTACCCTATTGTAGAAACTTAAAAGGAAAGACAAAGAATTATCCTTTTTGTAATAGCTAGTTTTCCCCCTTTCCCCCAGATAGATCTATTGCCTGCTGACACATATTACACACCTCAGAAATCTTTATTTAATGTCTTTAATATCAATATTATACAGTTGTTTCAGTAATGTATGATTATTTGTGATATGATTTATAGTTTTCTTGGCAAAGTTTTCCATCTCCAGGTCATTTTATAGATGAGGAAACTGAAGCAAACAGGGATAAGTGATTTGTCAAGGGTCACATAGCTGTTGAGTGTCTGAAGTCAGATTTGAACTCCTGATGATGAATCTTTCAGACCAAACACTTCATCCACTGTGCCACCTTTTTGCCATCAATAGCTTGCATTTAAGAGTTCAGAGGGGAAATGATTGGTAATCAATTTGCCATTGAGATCTGTTCTTTTTTCCAAATCAATTTGCTCCATAGAATTTCTTAACTCCTTGCAAAGCAAAACACATCTAAAATTTTAGCACTAATTAAATAGCAGACACTGTGATTATATAGACTAGATTACTTAGATCCATGCTATCCTGATCAATTCCCTAACTTCCCCACTACAATTAAATGGGATGATAATAAAGTATGGACATTAGATAGATTTCCATATAAGGTAATAGCAACACTGACATATCTATCTTTTAACTAAAAAGTTTGCAAGATGACTTACAATATAAGAGTTGTGAAACTTTAAATGCAAACTATATTTTTAGTTTTAATCCACCAAGGATATAGTTTTGAGCTTTTTAAGTAAAAATTTTAGTATGAATCCTACCTAAAAGTTTCACATCACAGGACCATATATTGAGATCTAGAGGGTACCTGAAAGGCCATCTACTTCAAATCCCTTATTTTTTAAATAAGAAAACTTGGACCCACAGAAGTTATGATTTGTTGAAAGTCATACATACGATAAATGTTCTAAGGGTCATCTGAACCCAGATCTTGATTATGAAGATAGTAAATTTATTGAGAGTTGGAATTGTTCATTTTTTGAATCTGTACCAACAGTCAATGCTTATTATTTAATAGGTGTTCCTTGAATGTTTTTTGATTGATTCAGTGAGTAAGAAATCTTTCTACTATATCACAATGATACGTTCTAGATAAGTTATTCTATTCGATCTGAAATTATGATGTGGAGTAGAGACATATAAAGACAGAGAGGAAGACTAACTGAAAATATAATCTTGTAACACAATGAGCTATATTCAAGTAAATATAAATATATATAGATATTCAGTTATTAAGCATGGGGTAGGCCCACATAATAAATATCAGCATTGTATATGATTGACTTTTATTGTATTATTCTGTCATTGGAAATGAAATTCATTTATTTTTTCAGGGAATTTCAAAACTTATTCAATAAACTGATATTTCCAGTTGTATTTATTTTTTTAGGACCTGTGTATACTATTTCCATAAAATGAGATATTCAGTCTGTTAATTGCTACATGTACTACTGGTCTGTCAATCTCTGATGCTTTTCTTTCTTTCTTTTTTTTTTTTTACAAGGCAAACGGGGTTAAGTGGCCACACAGCTAAGTAATTATTAAGTGTCTGAGATCATATTTGAAAGCAGGTACTCCTGACTCCAGGGCGGGTGCTTTATCCACTGCGCCACCTAGCTGCCCCCTCTCTGATGCTTTACAGCATACCATGTCTATGATGCATCATTTGAAATTATGCTTCAAGGTATCCTACAAATATTTCTCCTTCCTGTTTGAATGTATTTAAGTACTTTTTCAGTATCTTGTATAGTTGTGCCTTTGTTTACAAAAAGCTCAAAAAGTGAAAATATGAAATAATAAAATAAATTCCTTGTTTGTTTTCAAATAAATCATATTTTACTACATATTCTAAATCAATTCATAAAATCATAGATTAAGTATTAGAAAGAGGTGTTAGAGACTAATGAGTCAAAACTGCCTATATAGATAAGGAAATTGAGATTGATTTGATTTATAGAAAAATTTTTGAAAGATTTTATTTATTCTGAGTTTTACAATTTTCCCCCTAAACTTGCTTCCCTCTCCCCACCCACCCAGAGAAGGGATTTTGTTAGTCTTCACATTGTTTCTATGGTATACATTGATCTAAATTGAATGTGATGAGAGAGAAATAACATCCTAAAGGGGAAAACAATGAAGTATAAGAGATAGCAAAATTACATAAGATTTTTTTAAATTAAAGATAATAGTCTTTGGTCTTTGTTCAAACTCCACAGTTCTTTCTCTGGATACAGATGGTATTCTACATCAGAGATATCCAAAAATTGGGCCAGATTGTTGCACTGATGGAATGAGCATGTCCATATTGCTGTTAGGGTGTACAATGTTTTTCTGGTTCTGCTCATCTCACTCAGCATTAATTCATGCAAGTCCTTCCAGACTTGCCTGAATTCCCACCCCTCCTGGGATTTATAGAAAGTTAATTTGCATGCAATGTTTATGGATCTTCAGTTATATAAACTGAGTTTTAACTACACATTATTTAATACTTGAAACCATATTGTGTTAATATTTCCACAAGCAAAATAATAATTAACCAATTCTGGTAAAAAAAAATAATGATTATTTTGCTTGAATTTTTCTGCTTATGGACAGAATTATTTGTTTACAGAGACTTGGATTTCAACTTCTCTACTGATAATAATTCCCTTATCATGGTGACTGGCATCTCTAAAATCATAAGTTAATGATAATTCAGGTCAAACAATATACCAATATTTAGCCATGATAATGAAGGTAATGTTGAAACAATAACTAGTTTCCCTAGGGGGCAAAATAAATCCATACCAACATAAGACTATACAGATTTGTTGGCAAATAACTTCAGTGTGCTAATGACATAGATATTAATTATGACACTATGATGACAGAGTTGTTTAAAAAATTTGACCATTT